>NC_048593.1:20739900-20849900 GCF_013265735.2 Oncorhynchus mykiss
TCCCTCGTGGAGAGCAGGAGCTCAACGTTGTTTGGCCACGCTCGGGTGGAGGATGTGACCTAACGTGGTGCAGCACGAAATGGGATTAGAGAGGGGTTATTAGACCATGGCTCTGCTGGACCTAGCTGGCCTGACCCTTGGCTCTGGGGAGAGACACTGCACAACAACACAGTAAAGACCCTCGGCATATCCTCAAGGCTGCTCCCATTTCTATTACATAGACACACTGTAGCAGTATTAAACATAGTGGGCCATATAGAAGACTGGGTAGCCTTGAAACTCTCTTTATAAAGACAAATTTAAAAAAGGGCTATTAGTATTTGACTGATCAGACTGTGGAGTCATTTCAGACAAGCTAAAGCAACAACAGCTCAAATACTATTCTCAAGCTAGCAGTTGTCTCCCATCACAAGGGAGGGAAACAGGGCGGGTGGGATGGGTGAGTGGAGGGCATCCTCCAGTTCTCAGGGAGGCCGTGGAGGTTTGTCCGGCCAATCCGGTAGCTGCCTCCTGTAAAGCCGGACTAAGCCCAGAATAGAGTAGCGAAGCCAAGGGAAGGGAACAGAAACCCTTGCGCTCATGTGTTGTGATTAACAGGTAATGATCTTTGATCTAATGCGCTGACTGGGAAAGTGCGGCTCCCATTGAAATCCGGTGGATGCTTGGCCGACCTGGAGCCAGTGTCACTTCTCGTTAGGGCCCCGGGCTCCGTGACCTCCCCATCGCCCGGCCAGGCCCCCGCCTCTCAGCATGAGCACCCTGCGTAATGATATCAATAGCAACAGGGGTGCAATGAATACAAATCCGCGTGCAGAATGTTTGGACAAGAATTCTCTCCCAGCCTCCTCCTCTACCCCCCACCCTCCTCCATCCCCCTGTCACCCCTTTCTCCCTACTCTCCCCGCTCACCCTCTCTCCCTCACACAAAGGGTTGTGTTGGACGTAATCCGGGAAGTTGATTCGACAACATGAATGATTGAGCCACAATGGCAAAACTCCCCCCAGTGGCTGTTTGGTTCAAAATATCTGTCTCTGCCTCCGATACATGAACAGATTATTATTGACCATAATTTATACAACAAGAAGCTACTGGAAAGTCTCTTACAATCCTGCTCCAACACTTTACCTGAAGTAATTCAATTATATCAGATTCCATAACATGATTATTTTCTCATGACTATGCTTGGACATGACTATGCTTGGGCTATAACATATCACCTGCTACCTACTATAACATTCAAAACAAACATTGACTTTCAATCTAAATCTCTTACATAACTATTAGCTAGCTGCTCAACAAACATAAAGTATGGAAATTCCATACATTCACTTTAAAATATATAGCTCTATCACCAAGTGGCTGATGGGAAATTAAAAGACATAGTTCTGGTCCTGAGCAAACTGTCAGCCCCCGGCCATCCCCAATCAGACACACTGTCCAGTGTTAGGCCAAGCATGGTAGGAATTTGATTTCCGTCTCTGGTATTAACACAGCCATGAGGGGGCCCAACTGACGGTGCCCATAACAAAAGCATGTTCATGGAGCAGCCAGCGAGCCCCGCAATTAAATCATGGTGGAAAGAGGCTATGGGTTTCTGTGTCCGAATTAACAAGGCTGGAAAAAGCTGTAAAACACGCCACTATGAGACCTGTTTACTATCAATTACAGGGTACAATGCAGCCACACTGTGAACATACGTGTGATACGACTTCTTTAAGGGTCACATGCCAGCACACACTGACTGGACCCCTAGCTCTAACTGCAACACTGGTTGTTTCACTGCTGCCCAGAACATGGCTCCAGTCTTTTTGGATTATACAAGGATGTCAATTATTGGTCCAATATGTCATGTGTATGTACTGTGTTAAAATGTTTTAATGTCAGCCATAATCAAGACGAAACTGATAATGTGTGTGTGTGTGTGTGTGTGTGTGTGTGTGTGTGTGTGTGTGTGTGTGTGTGTGTGTGTGTGTGTGTGTGTGTGTGTGTGTGTGTGTGTCTGTGTGTGTGTGTGTGTGTGTGCGTTTGTGCGTGTGCGTGCGTGTGTGTGTGTGTGTGTGTGTGATAGAAAGAGAGAGCATGCATATGAGCAGGAGAGAGAGAGGAGAGGCTATAAAAAAGTTGGCATATACTGTAAAATTATTGAAAAATAATATGATTTTAGAATCCATTCCCCAAAGTCAGCTTTCAACAGTTCTGCCACCAGCTACATAATTATGTGGTATGCTATTTCACAAAGCAAACAACATCTAGAGTCATTATAAAGATGGAAAGGGAAAAAAGCATATGGCACAACACAGCTCACGCAAGCGGTTTGGGCGCTCCTCGCGCTTTCTCTAATTAAGTCTGCAGCCTGTTTGTCTTGTCACACGGAGACGGTTGACAGACATTATTTGCTTACCCAACCCAGGGACATTTTCTTCCCGCACTTCTACGGAGATTTCTGGCCTGTGGCTTGTCATCGGTGAAGGAAGATACTTCTCAAACGGTGCTAATATTAAACAAAAAAATAGGCCGATCCCGTGCACGCTCTCTCTCTCTCAATAAACGAAAGAAAAAACCAAACCAACAGCAAACTTTTAGAGACCTTGCAACACATTAACTGTTCTTTTTAACAAAATGATAAAATATCCTGTTTTTAACTCAAGTTCTTTTTTCATATGAAGAATGTGAAATTGTTCAGTCATTTTTATTTTTACTATTTTTTTAAACAGAATACTCCAAAAGCAAGAGAAATGCCTTAAAACCTAGGAATTCATCCAAGCAGATGGATGGTTTAAAAAATGTATTAGCCACTGTGTAGCCGTTTTAAAGGGCCTGTTTGACACTTACAGCGGTGCAAGGACTCCCATCTCCATTGAGTTCACACTCAGACCCTCCTCCAGTCCATTTTATTTCATTCAAGTACATATTCAAGAACATCTCAAGTGCATTAGCATTCAGTAGGCTACGGCTCATATAAATGAACCCTTTACCCTCTCGCATGGAGAAAGCAGCCAGGAGAATCGGATGAACGTTTTTTCAGTGCAGTGATGCTATATGGCTTGTATTTTGTATTGTGTATTATTTGTGTATGTAATGAGGGGATGCGCTTGTACAATCTCCATTGTTGAGCATACCTAGCCTATAAAAACTGTGTAACACATCACAAGCCTTTCGTATGTCAGTGTTTTCACAAAAGTAAAAGCCCTTTTTCAAATGTTTCAACTGTGTTGAAAAGTGATCTGGTGTCCAACTCAATCTGAACTCAAAGAAAGGACAGATGAAGATGGATAGATGTGTCTGTGTCTCAGTGAAACTCAAAGGGAAGTCTAGATTACCAGAGAGGGCCTGGTTATTCATCAGCAGCTAGACAGACTGCCCATACAGAGCTGTCACACACCAGAAAAACAGAGAGAGCAAGGTAACTCACCAGCAACACATACCAGCACCTGCCTACAATGAACAGGACATAGACTGCACATTTGACAAGAGTGTGTGTGTGACTGCTCTTCTGTCTGCCTGTCAGTTTCTGTGTTTGTGTGTGTATCTCTGAAGTGTTTGTGTGGCATGTTGGGGTCAATGAAATAACTGCCGCTGATCCCCCTCCCCCCAGAGAAAGACAAATTAATAGTATTGTTATCTATGATGCATTTGTGTCTTTGATGTGGCCAGCACCAAGCCCTGATTCATTGGAGAGAGGGAAGAGGGGAGAGAGGTAGGAAAGGTAAGAGGGGAGAGAGTTAGGAGGGAGGGGTGGAGTGGAGGGTATGGATTGACAGCTCGGCTAGGAACGTCTGGGCAATGTCTCCTATCATCTAGACCCACTATACCCTACACATCCCTCCTCTCCTCTCCTCTCCTCTCCTCTCCTCTCTTCTGCTTTCCTCATGGGAGCAGCATCTCCCTGGGCCTTCCCTGACATAAACCGCAGAGCATGTACTGTAGGTGACTCACAGCAGAACCCAAACCTTGTTTTCAGTCTATACGTTTATCTCTTTCTTTCTTCCACCAATTCCGTCTCCATCACTCCCTTTGTTCTTGCTGCATGCGGTCGATGGTCCATAACTCAACTGTCTCCTGGTGTTTGATGTCTCTGCTCTGGATATCATTCCATCCTGTTATTCCAACACTGACAATACCTGCTGCCTCTCTCTCTCTCTCACACACACACACACACACACACACACACACACACACACACACACACACACACACACACACACACACGTACACACACGTACACACTCTCACATTAGAAATCTACTGCTGATCAATATATAGCTGGAATGGTGATAAATGCATAAAGGTACTGTATACAGCCCATATTGAGCTTCTAGACTGGAGCAATGTGCCACCAAATGTCTATGGATGGATACCTCATGCTCTTAGGGAAGTACAGGTTCAAACACCATCCCTGCAAGAGATTGCCCTTGGCCTATTACAGTATGTCAAGAGACAAGGCTGTGTCGGAGAGCAGAGAGCTCAGAGAGCTTAAAGAGAGCTCAGTGGTAGTGTGGTTGTCATGTTCCCTAACGTGTAGCAGGATCTATTGCCAACAGATTCATGCAGGGGAGATAGTGAATCTTTACCGAACACTCATTGCGTCATGAATGAATGATGCAGGATTACCTGTAGGAGACGAGGTGGGCCCAGGATGGCACTTTAACAATGCCACCAAAGACTGGGCTCCCCTAAGTGTCAGTAGCCAAGGTGACAGAAACAGAGGGAAAGAGAAAATCCCTCTCGCTTCCTTTCTTTGTCTCCTGTTGTTTCAGCTGGACATTTTTTCAAGCTGACTGAACAGAGAGCAGATCTCACCACACTTCTATTTGCTATGTGGACACCTGCTGTGAATATCTGACCTGATTTGTGAATCATGCATTTATGTAGACTTCAATCTGAAATTACAGTCAGGGTTAAATCTTGATGGGATTTTAACCAGATTTTAGGTCTAAACTGGCGTAATACGATTTCATGCTAGGAACACTAACCAAGATACCCAGTCCCATTCGTACCACATCTGTACCACACCCCCCATTGTACCCCAGCCCTATTTGTACCTTATCCCTATTTGTACGTACCCCACCAGCCCTATTTGTACCCTATCTCTATTTGTACGTACCCCACCAGCCCTATTTGTACCCTATCCCTATTTGTACGTACTCCACCAGCCCTATTTGTACCTTATCCCTATTTGTACGTACTCCACCAGCCCTATTTGTACCTTATCCCTATTTGTACGTACTCCACCAGCCCTATTTGTACCTTATGCCTATTTGTACGTACTCCACCAGCCCTATTTGTACCCTATCCCTATTTGTACGTACTCCACCAGCCCTATTTGTACCCTATCTCTATTTGTACGTACCCCACCAGCCCTATTTGTACCCTATCCCTATTTGTACGTACTCCACCAGCCCTATTTGTACCTTATCCCTATTTGTACGTACCTCACCAGCCCTATTTGTACCCTATCTCTATTTGTACGTACCCCACCAGCCCTATTTGTACCCTATCCCTATTTGTACGTACCCCACCAGCCCTATTTGTACCCTATCTCTATTTGTACGTACCCCACCAACCCTATTTGTACCCTATCTCTATTTGTACGTACCCCACCAGCCCTATTTGTACCCTATCCCTATTTGTACGTACCCCACCAGCCCTATTTGTACCCTATCTCTATTTGTACGTACCCCACCAGCCCTATTTGTACCCTATCCCTATTTGTACGTACCCCACCAGCCCCATTTGTACGTACCCCACTAGCCCTATTTGTACCCTATCTCTATTTGTACGTACCCCACCAGCCCTATTTGTACCCTATCCCTATTTGTACGTACCCCACCAGCCCTATTTGTACCCTATCTCTATTTGTACGTACCCCACCAACCCTATTTGTACCCTATCTCTATTTGTACGTACCCCACCAGCCCTATTTGTACCCTATCCCTATTTGTACGTACCCCACCAGCCCTATTTGTACCCTATCTCTATTTGTACGTACCCCACCAGCCCTATTTGTACCCTATCCCTATTTGTACGTACCCCACCAGCCCCATTTGTACGTACCCCACTAGCCCTATTTGTACCCTATCTCTATTTGTACGTACCCCACCAGCCCTATTTGTACCCTATCCCTATTTGTACGTACCCCACCAGCCCTATTTGTACCCTATCTCTATTTGTACGTACCCCACCAGCCCTATTTGTACCCTATCTCTATTTGTACGTACCCCACCAGCCCTATTTGTACCCTATCTCTATTTGTACGTACCCCACCAGCCCTATTTGTACCCTATCCCTATTTGTACGTACCCCACCAGCCCTATTTGTACGTACCCCACCAGCCCTATTTGTACCCTATCCCTATTTGTACGTACCCCACCAGCCCTATTTGTACCCTATCCCTATTTGTACATAACCCACCAGCCCTATTTGTACCCTATCCCTATTTGTACATACCCCACCAGCCCTATTTGTACCCTATCCCTATTTGTACGTACCCCACCAGCCCTATTTGTACCCTATCCCTATTTGTATGTACCCCACCAGCCCTATTTGTACCCCAGTCCAGTTCATAACCCAGCCAGCCCTATTCATACCCCAGGCCAGTTCATAACCCAGCCCTATTCATACCCCAGCCCAGTTCATAACCCAGCCCTATTTGTACACCAGCCCAGTTCATAACCCAGCCCTATTCATACCCCAGGCCAGTTCATAACCCAGCCAGCCCTATTCATACCCCAGCCCAGTTCATAACCCAGCCAGCCCTATTCATACCCCAGCCCAGTTCATAACCCAGCCCTATTCATACCCCAGCCCAGTTCATAACCCAGCCCTATTCATACCCCAGCCCAGTTCATAACCCAGCCCTATTCATACCCCAGCCCAGTTCATAACCCAGCCAACCCTATTCATACCCCAGCCCAGTTCATAACCCAGCCAGCCCTATTCATACCCCAGCCCAGTTCATAACCCAGCCCTATTTGTACACCAGCCCAGTTCATAACCCAGCCCTATTCATACCCCAGCCCAGTTCATAACCCAGCCAACCCTATTCATACCCCAGCCCAGTTCATAACCCAGCCAGCCCTATTCATACCCCAGCCCAGTTCATAACCCAGCCCTATTCATACCCCAGCCCAGTTCATAACCCAGCCCTATTCATACCCCAGCCCAGTTCATAACCCAGCCCTATTCATACCCCAGCCCAGTTCATAACCCAGCCAACCCTATTCATACCCCAGCCCAGTTCATAACCCAGCCAGCCCTATTCATACCCCAGCCCAGTTCATAACCCAGCCAACCCTATTCATACCCCAGCCCAGTTCATAACCCAGCGAGCCCTATTCATACCCCAGCCCAGCTCATAACCCAGCCAACCCTATTCATACACCAGCCCAGTTCATAACCCAGCCAGCCCTATTCATACCCCAGCCCAGCTCATAACCCAGCCAGCCCTATTCATACCCCAGCCCAGTTCATAACCCAGCCAGCCCTATTCATACCCCAGCCCAGTTCATAACCCAGCCAACCCTATTCATACCCCAGGCCAGTTCATAACCCAGCCAGCCCTATTCATACCCCAGCCCAGTTCATAACCCAGCCAGCCCTATTCATACCCCAGCCCAGTTCATAACCCAGCCAGCCCTATTCATACCCCATCCCAGTTCATAACCCAGCCAGCCCTATTCATACCCCATCCCAGTTCATAACCCAGCGAGCCCTATTCATACACCAGCCCAGTTCATAACCCAGCCAGCCCTATTCATACCCCAGCCCAGCTCATAACCCAGCCAACCCTATTCATACCCCAGCCCAGTTCATAAACCAGCCAGCCCTATTCATACCCCAGCCCAGTTTGTACACCAGCCAGCCGTATTCGCAGGCACGGTGCTACACCGGGGCTAGGGGGGGCTATAGCCACGTCACAAATCTGCATAGCCCCAGTTAAGCCCCCTCAAGCCTTTTAGTGTTTTTCTTATTTTTGAAGAAATATGTACAAGTTAATAACCAGCCATTCTGTTCCCAATCCGATCCCTGGCTGCATGCTTGTGCCGCGTGTGTACCCTATGAAGTGTGTATATGTGTGTGTGTACGTGTGTGTGTGTGGGGGGGGGGGGGGGGGGGGGGGGTGGGGGGGGGGGGTCTGGTGTGTGTGCTCACTCACGTTAGGCCACGTTATGTGAGCTAACTCCTAGCTAGGTAGTCGCCCATCTCGCCCCGTTGCGATGGACCGTTTTCTGATCAAGAGAAGAGTGCGGGTAGAAAATGAAAATCCAGACACAGACCCTGTTTCCGAGGGGGCCAAAGAAAAAGAGGGAGAGAGGAAAGATGAGTCGGAGAGAGAAACTCATGAGCCACGACGTGAGGGAGCACCAGAGCAGTTTGTCGCTGCTAGCTGCTCCACAGCCACCGTTAGCTGCACTGTTAGCACAGCCACCGCTCCCTCTGATTTAAGCCAGTCACCTGTTGAAGAACCAAGGCGCCCTCTTCTTCGCCATTATCCAGCCACAATAGTTGGACAGCAGGATCGCTACTTCAATCGTAGATGGTATGAGGATTACAAATGGCTGGAATATTCTATTACAAAGGACCGTGCTTTCTGCTTCGCATGCCGGCACTTTCAACTTCCAGGAAACCATGGTGGAGAGAAGGCGGCATTTACCCACGATGGCTACCAGAACTGGAAGAAGGCCACAAGTTCCTTCAAGACACACAATGCTAGTGTGGAGCATAAATATGCAATGACAGCGTGGAATGAGTGGACTATTCAAAAAGTCTGGCTTAATAATATGCAGTGCTCTAAGGGATAGACATTCGAAAATAGTCAAAGAGTCTTTGTGTTACTCTGCATACCAGGGACTTTCACAGAGAGGAGACATATAAAACAACATGGCTAACAACCAGGGAAACTTCCTTGAACTTTTACAGGTCATACGCAAAATCGACAAAACAGTTAATAATAGATAATCTCAGATAATCCTAGAAATGCTAAGTACACGCACCGTGATATACAGAATGAATTACTGGGCAAACCCTCGACTTAGCAACTTTGCCTGCCTGTCTATACACACAGAAAGAACCAAGGCCCCGGTTGTCCAGAAGATTATTAGATTATTTGCACTGAACCACAACAACAGACACTTCGTCCTTCTATAAAACAACACTTGGTAAGTAACTGAAAGGCCTTTTATTTATTGACAGTGTGCTCCTGTCCGGTGGTGGGAACATGATTCAATCACGCTGATCTGGATCTGGATGGAACAAGAAGACAGATGCATATTGTCGACCAGTCGGTCTACAAGTATATTTGCAAAGAAATATCATCGCTAAGATAGTGATGATAGCCAGTTCGTTTTGCAAGTGTGTGCACAGTTAACAGGCATAGGCTAAATGCATTGCACTTCTCGTTGTGGCTGCACTTTGGATATTATTCATGTCATTTCTGACGTTGTGATAGCCATTTCATCCGAAAAACATTATTACTAATGCACAGTTGTCTGATTATGAATATGGAATAAATGCACTTGTAAATAGTCATGAAAATCAACTATTTTCTTAGCACCCCCACGTATTGGTCAAGCACCCTCTTAGCACCGGGAGAGAAAAAATCCTGGCTCCGTGCTTGTCTATTGGTACCCCAGCCCTATTCATAACCCAGCCCTATTCATACCCCAGCCAGCCCTATTCATACCCCAGCACCACTTAAGGAGAACAAGGTCCAGATGGCCTCTAGGTCCGACAGTCTCCCTCTCCACCGGCCCGCTTATCTCCAGCTTCACTTCACTTCAAGGGACCACTGATAGCCCTGTTAGTTAGCACCTTTAGCCTTTTTCCCATAAAGGCCTGTGAAAACTAGAGCGACCCAACCAAATATCCCCAAGTATAACCAATCAGTGAAATATCAATTTCTTTATAATAAATTCCCTCCTTCTCAGTTCTCCTATCCTTCATCAACATCACCACCACCACCACCATCATCATCAATAACAACAAGATTCCCTCACAGCTGCATGATAGCCCTACATTGGTGACTCAGGCCAGTCCAGGCCCTCTGCCCTCACCGGAACTGAGTTCCTGACCTTGTGGTCATTCGTCCAGGGCCCTTCCTTCTCGCCCTGAACCCCTGAACCCCTACAGAGAAATTAGTCTGCCCCTTTGATCTCCTCCGGCCATGAAGTCAGTGGGAGTCATGAAGTCGCCCTGCTAAATTACAATGTGCTTCAAAAGAGAAATAAAGAAGCAAGATGTCTGCCAACTACAGGTGGCTGCCCTGCACATAGGTCACATTCTCCAATTAAGCAGGAGGACGAAACAAATGGATGAATTACAATAGATTCAAAGTAGCAAGGAATGTATATACACCATACAAGCAACTCTGGAGATAGCGTCTTCAGCATCCAATGATATCCAAACTAGAAAAATGACGTGGTGTGAGATGCTCTCCTTTCGATTTTCTGGATAAGATTAATGGAGGCTGAAGGGGATGTCTGTCTTTTGTAGCGTTCTAATTTATCGTCTGTAAATGGATGTTTGGAATGCTTGTATTACTGGGCCCATAGGTCACCATTGAAAGATAGTGATAATGATTAATAAGATCATCAGGAGTTGCCTCATGAAATAAAGGCCAAATAGAAAAGGAATCTAATCCTGTGTGTTTGAAGTGGTGGTCCATGGGCGGGGCCAGGGGTGTTGATTGATGGCTCCTACTCCTATTGGGCAGTGGGCTTCCTCCGGTGGGTCACGTCCTGTCTGGCCCCTGTCCACAACACACTTCCAGGACATTTCCGGGGTCTCTGCCCTCGCCCATGCTGTCTCGGCCCCCTCACCCCTCCGCCCACACCCCCTCCTCGCCTCCTCGGCGCCACACTGCGCCAGTGGTCAGGACCTGTGTGCCACCCAGGTCTAGCAAAAGGGGAAGACCAGGAGAGGAGGAGTTGGGGGAGGGGGCAAGAGGGAGATGGGAGAATGGGGCAAGGGCATTTGCAGCACCCCCCCCCCCCCCCCCCCCCCCCCCCCATCCGGAATCTGAAAACAAGTACACGAGAAGAGAAGAAAAGGTCACAAGCACTCAACTTTCTCTGAGAGCTGAGGCTGAGCCAATGACTGGAGTGACACCCCATGGAGACAAAGAACACTGCAGTTCACCACCCAGTCCAAGGCCACAGTTACAGAATGGCCAGGTGCAGTTGGCTGCAAGTCACCTTGCAAAAAGAAGAAAAGCGTTTTTCGATACATTAATGCACAACAAGACCACAGAGTTCCCTGGACATCCTGATATATTACTTATTCACAACACTTACTGTTTAATAATTATTGTATAATTGTACATGTAAAGAATGATGAATTAGTGACAGCATTAGGATTAGAACTAGGTGTGAGATGTGGGTACACATCTCAGTTGTGGAATGTTGACTATTTCATAGTAATGACTTCATATTTGAACATGCTTTTATCATAAAAAGTATATTAAGTCATGGAAATATCTTCTGTGGAAAAATATACCCTACCTTACTCTTTTATTGTTCACAGTATAAAATTCATCAACGTGACTGATTCCTAGCAACCACAATAAAAATACAAATACAATCAAACATATCAACTTGTTGTGCAGAAAGAGTCAAATTGATAAATTCCTCCAAATCTTTAATGTCTTGACTTTGATATTTTTAGTGGGCTCTATTGCAATGAGCCGGGACATCTTGTTATCTTGGCTTGCTGTCTTTCTTGCATTACTTCTAAGTGAAGTCAGTGATTATTTTGATTTCCAGTGCCTCTCTGATCCTGGGGAAGACAAATGAAGTGCCTAACCACAGAGAGGCAGAATGCTCCGAGACGGTGAAAAGAGAATCTGGGAAAACATTCCTCAGAGGAGAAGAAAGGAGGAAAGAGAAGAAAAAAAGAAATAGTAACAATATATATTTTTTACGTGCAGATTCAAGTCACATCAAACAGAGATTCTTTACATTATATACATAAATAGATAACATATATGTGTACCTGCAGTGTGAGTGCTTTTGTTCAATGAATATTGTTTGAAAAATGATTTGTGGTCCAAAGGTGGAGAGGAGCAAAACTTCAGTGAGCTGCTTGACATCAACTGTAAATATTTGTACAGGTCTAACCAGATAGTTCAGTGCTTGAGCTCTTTTCTGTAGCTTGTAGGGAATACAGTAATTGGCATGTAGGTTTCACACTTATGGGTAGCACACATTGGGATATGGGGGAGGGGACTGGGCAGGGTATATGCAAAATAAATACTGTAGTATTTACTATAGTTAAAATAGTTTTTTTTGTGTGGATAATACTATAGTATTTACTATACACTCTTAGAAAAAATGTTATTTGGGGTTCCATGTAGAACCTTTTGCTTATTTGGAAGATATTAATGAACCCTTTATATATATATATACCCAGTGAAACTTCTAAGTGTAGTCTAATGTGGATTTTAGCAAACAGCTAACAAAAGCTAACACAGTCACATCAAACTCTGAAATGATAGCTAACTAGCTCCCTTTTCATTTGTTTTAGATATTTTGCATGAACATTTATATCCATATTAATGATGATGCTGCTGCACGATTTTGCCTAGTCAGAAAAATGGCTAGTTGATGTCTGACTGTATTACCTCTCTCAGGGGGGAGATCTAATTCAAATTTTTAAACAATGTTGCCCAGGTCGGAGTGGCAAACAGCAAGGTTCATACAAACCTGTGCAGTTTCAAACTACAGGCTAGCTGGAAGCGAGAGGAAATAATGAGTTGAATGAAAGCATACCCTCTTAGATTGAAAACGGGGTTCTATTTAGAACCTTTTGGTAAATTCATATTTTAACTGCCATTCTGATTCAAAAACCAACTGCTGTTGAACTTGCAACCACCATATTTTTCAATTTGTGAAGGTAAGCAAAGTTGATTATTTAATTCAAATATATGAAGCCAACGTCATATGATAAACTATAGCTAGGCTAGATAACGTTAGATAGATACATTTGTATTAGAATTTGAGCACCGTTCGTAAGCTAGCTTGCTAGGCTTCTTTAATTAGTCACTTTACAAGCTAGCTGGCTAATGCCAATAAATAAACATACTTTTTTATTATGGAATATACCAAATAGAGCTACAGACCCAGCCTGCCATTGACAATTAGCTAATTGTTACTATTATTTCAGTATTTCAGCATGGAGTCAGATGACAGTTGCTGACCTCTGTTGAATGCAGGTGATGGGCAGTGGGCTGACTGAGAGGAGATATGTATCTAAACTATTTATAATAAAATGAGTCTTGGTGCGTCAATAGCCTAGTTAGTCATTACATTACTTTTAACACACTCTAAGTCTGGCAATAACCCATCTATCAGAGGCAGAGGATCTCTCTGTTGCTGCTGCTGACAACTGCACGTTTTTACTTCTTACTTCTTCTTCTCAGGAACCAGCCAGGCAACAACACATACTGTACTGTTCCATAAAGAAGTTAGACAAAGTTTGGTACCAAGATTGACGTTGGCCATCATTCAAACAAAAAGATGCCTCCCTGGCAGACAGTGCATATTTCCAAACTATGTTTGCATACAATGACAATAACGTCTCTAAACTATCCTGATATTCTTTTTTCCATTATTTAATTGTTTATTATACTCAGTGAACTTGTGATTCGTTTTTGCCCTGAGATTGGAAGGTTGTGAGTTTAATCCATTGCCAAGTCAAACCAAAGACTGTAAAAATGGGACCTGATGCATCTCTACTTGGCACTCAGCATTAAGTATATAGACTGGGGGTAAGGCTCTTCAATAGACTAGCGTTCTGTCCAGGTGGTGTACTTATACGTCAAGCTTCCTCGTGCTACAGAAACAAGAGATAGGCTACTATCCAAGGCTTGTGCAAGGCTACTTACTTACTTACTTACTTACTTATATTATATTCTTAGCTAAAAAATATGACCTTATTAGTAGTAGCCATAATTCATAAATGGCACCAATTTTGGTTCCGTGAAGAAGAACCATTGGATTCCATATAGAACTTTTAGAGGTTCCATATATGAAGCAAGCGATATCACCCTTTTTGGTTCTATAACAAACCTTTTTTTCTAAGTGTAGTATTCTGCATTGTAAACTGGGTGGTTCGAGCCCTGGATGCTGATTGGCTGACATCCGTGGTATACCACAGGTATGACAAAACATGTATTTTTACTGCTCTAATTACGTTGGTAACCCGTTTATAATGGAAATAAGGCACCTCGGGGGTTTGTGATATATGGCCAATATACCACGGCTAGGGCTGGTCTTAGGCACGACACAACGCGGCCTTATTGCTTAAGTATACTGTACTACAACATTTTATAGCAAGTACTACACCTAGACGAATACTACAGTCTGTAGTATAGTATTCTACAGTATACTACAGTTTACTGCAGAATACTTTAGTAAGTACTATAGTATTCTATAGTAAACTATTTTTTCCATGTGGGTAATAAGAGGAAGTCACTTTAACCCTGTGACAGTTCACTGAAGTAATGACAGAAAGAAGTACATCTTCCATGCCACATAATCAGGAGACCAGAGGGCTGACGTTCTAACTAATCACACTCACACAGAATGTGTCCCACCAAGGGAAGAGGTTTGCATATCTCATTTGTAACAATGATTAGGACTCCCCAAAGACTGGAATCACATTAACCTACCAGCTGCACCATGATATGGCCAAGGCAAAACACACTTGGCCCTTTATTTTCTCATAAATAACGCAAAACACATGAGGAAGAAGGTGGAGGGAGAGAGGGAGGAAAGGGGACCTCGTTCATTCCCAAAGCACTCGAGTAGAATCCGATGTGTTAAGAGTGCTTGGGAAGCCAAAGGGTCGCATTAGGAAGTCGGGGTCGGCTCTGCCGGAGAGGGGAGGAAGGTGTTGAGTAGATGCAAACGAGTTGGCCTTGTGAAGAGCGACAGTGGGACTGATAACCCACTTTCCATCCATTGAGAGGGACGTCTTTATAAGGGCTTTCTCATTGGGCCCCAGGCACCTGAGCCTCCCCCAAAATAACCACCATGCTGCATGGCTCCCTGCCAGAATGCCGTCCCTTCCTCCAGCCCAGCTACCACAGCCCCTATGTCCTACTGCACATCATCTCCTCTAGCTGCTAACACTGAATACATACGGCTCTACATCTCCACACATACTAGACACAGTGCCAATCAATGTCAATGTTCAATTAATGAGAGAATCTTGTGCTTTTTTGCATTTACATATTCCTTTTCATTTCATTTTTGTCATTGTGGTGGTCAGCAATATAGAATGACTCATTTTCATGAGTTTTTTGGGGGGGGGGGGAATCAACTTATGTGGTGATTTCAAGTAGAAAACATTGTATTTATTATGTATTCAATTGTGAAACAGCAAATGACAAAAATGTACCGTATTTCACCACCCACACCTCAAATACTTTCACTGACATGGAAACTCAGGATAGGCCATATACTTACTTCAGGACCTCCCAAACTTCCCAACCATCCCTCGAGAGTGTTTTAAAACCTTGGCTCTCTCAGCAACTGAACCCATAATGGAGAGGAAGGAGGGTAAGAAAGGAAGAGAAAAGAGGAGGTGCAAAATGGGCCCTAAAAAGGTCCCTTTGCGTGCTGAGTCTACTTCCCAGAGGACGCAGCAGCACATTCTCCTGCAGTATGGTGTGACTAATCGTCTCTGCTGAAAATTCTCCTTGCTGTCTATAAGAGAGAGAATGGAGATTTACTACATGGGGGCAGAGACTCAGGCAGGTCATAAAGCAGTCGTTTCTACAGTATGGCCTTGGCCCACTGCTCATACGTCACTGACAGGTGGTGGTGCCCGGACAAAGGGTTTCATTCCATTTTGCTTTATTAGGATGGATGGGAAGCATCAAACCATCATCAAAGGAAAGGGAGGGGCGTGGGGAGATGAGACAGCAGATCATTCATATTGTAATGTAGTCAACACGTTAAGTAGCAACGTTACCAACACTTTTGCTGAAGTTGTTGACATGATAAAACAATAAAATGATAATCTTGGCAAAGCGATCAGATGAATACTAAATCCCTTTCTCATGCCAGCACATGCACTACAGGCTTTCACTGAGCTTCCCAAACCACAGTCAGTGTCTGGAAGTCAGGACGTCAATGGCTCCGACAGTAGCCAATCAGCTTTGTGGTAACACGTGGCGTTCCTGTGTATTGGGGGGGACTGGGTGTGTTAAGGTGGACAGACCAGCTGTACTGTACCATTCTACCACATTTGAACTCCCCAGAGGTGTTCTGAGGGCCTATTTAATAGAGCCCAGTAAGGCACACCAGGAGTGGCAGCGAACCAAGAACTTCCATGGAAATAACATATTAACTATGGGAGGAGAGGTGGGAAAAAAGTCACTGTTTCTGGATCAGTGAGGAATTTTTGGAAGATGCTTGTGTTTCCCACTACCCTTCAATGCCACCTCTTAGTAACTCCAGACAGGTTTGAATGTTGTATGAATGTGGACACTAAGGGAAAAACAAAAATATTCATACCAATAATAATTCAATAATCAAGGGTGAATGTTGTGATAACATAATTAACATAGTAATAATGTAATTTTCCCAAAATGCATTTGAGTTCAACATAACCATTGACTAAAGTAAATCTGGTTTTCTCTGAAGCAGAACTTAGGACATATCTTTGTGCATTCCTTGCTACATTACATGTGCCCTAGTGGATGGAGTTGTATTTTGTGGTTAGGAGCTTATTTAAGACCATTTTAACGGCCTGTGGAGAAGGTTGTGCCAAATGTGTTCCCATACTCCTATTTCTAACACACAGAAACCCTAATTACAACACAACTTTAAACCAACCTAACCCTGCAGCGACCAAAGAGAACACTGAAACATTTCACTCCACAAAATCCTCCCTCACGTAAATACTATATAACCATATGGAAACATAGTATAAAACACATGCCTAATATTGAGTTGCACCCCCTTTTTCCCTCAGAACAGCCTCAGTTCATTGGGGCATGGACTCTACAAGGTGTTGAAAGCTTTCCACATGGATGCTGGCCGATGTTGACTCCAATGCTTCCCACAGTTGTGGCTGGATGTCCTTTGGGTGCTGGACCATTCTTGATACACACGTGAAATTGTTGAGGGTGAAAAACCAAGCAGCGTTGCAGTTCTTGACACACTCAAACCGGTGCTTCTGGCACCTACTACCAGACCCCGTTCAAAAGCACTTCAATGTTTTGTCTTGTCCATTCACCCTCTGAATGGCACACACACAATTCGTCTTAATTGTCTCAAGGCTTAAAAACCCTCTTTTAACCCGTCTCCTCCACTTCATCTACACTGATTGAAGTGGATTTAACAAGTGACATCAATAACTTGGATTGACCTGGTCAGTCTATGTCATGGAAAGAGCAGGTGTTCATAATGTTTTGTACACTCAGTGTATAGGAACGTCCACAGGTAATATGTTGTTGTCAGCAGTTTTGTGTGTTGGAGACTGAAACTGTTGAGGCAACTGCAGAGGCTAATGTCAGTCATCTCTTTCCTGTCATTCCAGGAGTGCCCTTTGCCTTGTGAGCGATAGCCTGAGAAAAGGCAGCCATCTTGTCAATGTTTGGAGTAGAGGATAGCAGCCCCCATAGGGCAGTACAGTATGAAGCTAAGACATTTGGTAGGGTAAAATAGTATACATTCAAAAGTATGCATATCTACACAAACATTCGTAAACAGCTGTTATGCTGATATTGGCAGAGAATGTGAAAAAAGGTTCCACATGATATACAAATACTATTTGTATGGTGTTAATGAGAAACAGAGAGAGAGTTGTGAGTGTTACTGACCAATCTCGTTGTCCTTCTCTGCCCAGACCTATAGCGAACTAAAAGCCTGGCCGAGACAACAACCAAAACATCCTCCTCAGTCACAAAAGCTGACTGTTTAGTGGAGAGTGGTTTGGTTAGCCATCCTCCGCTACAATCATCCCCGTACATACACTGCCGGTAGTAGCCAGTCCTGTTGTGTTGTGTGAGCCTGCTGGGCCTTGAGGCTTCACTCTCTCTGGCCTATCTCAAGTGGATGCTGTGTCAGGGCCAGGAACACAGATAAGCCTGCCGTTCTTAGTCATCTCTAGAGCTGCTGCTGCGCTGCACTGGCCTAGAGGGGGACGGAGGGACCATCTGATAGGGGGCAGGCTGAGATTAAGCCAGGCTGGCCTGTATCTCCACGGGATTAACTCCTATCACAGACACTGTTCTCTCCCTGCTGATCCCATCCAGTTCTGGAGTAGACAATATAGTGCTATCTATGTACAGTATATCTACACTACACAGGAGGCTGTTGAGAGGAGGAAGGCTCATAATAATGGCATTTATTCCATTCCAGCCATTACTATGAGCCCGTCCTCCCCAATTAAGGTGCCACCAACCTCCTGTACTACACTATGGGTATTATTCATTTAAACAGGGAGGATACTGGGTCTCTGGGATAGCTAAAACTATTTATATATTTGTATTTATATGTTTTATATATATATTCTGATTGATTAGGGAGCTGCTATATATTACTCAAAGTGCATGTGTGTGTTTCTGAGAGGTGCACATGTCAGATGTCCCGGCAATGATAAACGTTAACTGTAAATACCAATCAGCCATCTTCATTCACCTCAAGTACATTCCAAAACAGAAATGGAAGAAGCCACAAATCTTCCTTCTACTAGTAGAGCGGGCCTACGGAAAACTATTAAAAATAGATAACCTATATGATAGCGTGTACACATATCGAACCAGCGCTTGCATCTAACCACATCCAGATGGAGTGTGTCTCTCCAGTCACGTCAGCTGACTTGCTCTGTAGAACAATGGCAGGACTTCAAAACCCACGGTCTCTCTGACCCTGTGTGTTCAGGTCCATGATAGGCGACGCGTACAAAACATTAGGAACACCTGCTCTATCCATGACATACACTGACTAAGTGAATCTAGATGAAAGCTATGATCCCTTATTGATGTCACTTGTTAAATCCACTTCAATCAGTGTAGATGAAGGGGAGGTGACATATTTAAGAAAGATTTTTAAGCCTTGAAACAATTGAGACATGGATTGTGTATATGTGCCATTCAGAGGGTGAATGGGCAGGACAAAAAATGTAAGTGCCTTTGAACAGGGTATGGTAGTAGGTGCCATTTTGATTTGAGTGTGTCAAGAACTGCAACAGTGCTGGGGTTTTCACGCTCAACAGTTTCCCGTGTTTATCAAGAATGGCCCAAACCCAAAGGACATCCAGCCAACTTGACACAACTGTGGGACGCATTGAAGTCAACATGGACCAGCATCCCTGTTAACAGAATTCCCGTGTCTCATTCGGTTTTCAAAGGGAGAGACCACAGCAAATAGAATAATAGCATTTGTTCAACTTCACACATTCGGTATATACAGTGCCTTCGGAAAGTATTCAGACCCCTTGACTTTCTCCACATTGTTAGGTTACAGCCTTATTCTAAAACTGATTAAATCATTTTTCCCCCTCATCAATCTACACACAATACCCCATAAAGACAAAATAACCGATTTTTTTTGTTTTGTTGCTAATTAAATTTTAAAAAAACACAAAACAGAAATAGACCCTTTAATCAGTACTTGGTTAAAGCACTTTTGGCAGCGATTACAGCCTCCTGGGTCTTCTTGGGTATGATGCTACAAGCTTGGCACACCTTTATTTGAGGAGTTTCTCCCATCCTCTCAATCTCTGTCAGGTTTGATGGGAAGCGTTGCTGCACAGCTATTTTCAGGTCTCTCCAGAGACGTTCAATTGGGTTTAAGTCCGGGCTCTGGCTGGGCCACTCAAGGACATTCAGAGACTTGTCCCGAAGCCACTCCTGCGTTGCCTTAGCTTTGTGCTTAGGGTCATTGTTCTGTTGGAAGGTGAACCTTCGCCCCAGTCTGAGCTCCTGAGCTTTCTGGAGCAGGTTTTCATCAAGGATCGCTGTACTTTCCTCCGTTCATCTTTGCCTCGATACTGACTAGTCTCCCAGTCCCTGCCGCTGAAAAACATCCCCACAGCATGATGCTGCCACTACCATGCTGTTACCAGGTTTCTTCCAGACGTGACGCTTGGCATTCAGGCCAAATAGTTCAATCTTGGGTTCATCAGACCAGAAAATCTTGTTTCTCATGGTCTGAGAATATTTAGGTGCCTTTTGACAAACTCCAAGCGGGCTGCCATGTCATGTGCTTCTACTGAGGAGTGGCTTCCATCTGGCCACTCTACAATAAAGGCCTGATTGGTGGAGTGCTGCAGAGATGGTTGTCCTTCTGGAAGATTCTCCCATCTCCACAGAGGAACTCCAGAGCTCTGTCAGAGAGACCATTGGGTTCTTGGTCACCTCCCTGACCAAGGCCCTTCTCCCCCGATTGCTCAGTTCGGCCGGGCGGCCAGGTCTAGGAAGAGTCTTGGTGGTTCCAAACATCTATTTAAGAATGATGGAGGCCACTGTGTTCTTTGGGACATTCAATGCTGCAGAAATGTTTTGGTACCCTTCCCCAGATCTGTGCCTCGACACAATCCTGTCTCGTAGCTCTACAGGCAATTTCGTTGACCTCATGGCCTGGTTTTTTGCTCTGACATGCAGTCAACTGTTGGACCTTATATAAACAGGTGTGTGCCTTTCCAAAACATGTCCAATCAATTGAATTTACCACAGGTGGACTCCTATCAAGTTGTAGAAACATCTCAAAGATGATCAGTGGAAACAGGATGCACCTGAGCTCAATTTGGAGTCTTACAGCAAAGGGTCTGAATACTTAGGTAAATAAGGTATCTGTTCATTTTTAATACATTCGCAAAAATGTCTAAAAACCTGTTTTTGCTTTGTCATTATGGGGTATTGTGTGTAGATTGATGAGGAACATGTTTTATTTAATCCATTTTAGAATAAGGCTGTAACGTAACAAAATGTGGAAAAAGTCAAGGGGTCTGAATACTTTCCCAAGGCACTGTAAATGATGATGAATGCAAAATTAAGTGTTGGCTATAACAAAAACAGTTTGATAAACACTTACATTTGTCAAAAACATACATATTTATCTAATGTAGGTTTAGTATGTTAAATTTATAAAATTTACTTTTTTGTATAGTTAAACAAATATGTAGTGAAAGCATTATATTCACACATATCTTTAGTTTTCAACATTACTCTATAATTTTTTTATATTAATGAAAATGTTAACATTTTAAACAACTTCACTAGGCTATTGAAAATCTGAGCCAAAACCCTGTTTTGAAGAATTTTAATCATGCACATTCCTTTTCCTTCTGTTACAAAGACCTTTCCCAAATATGTCCTGTTTAGTATGTAGAATAGAGTTAGTTATCTTATTGCTGAGCGATGGGAGACAATTTAGAGAGGCGAGACTTTGGTTTTGTGGCTCTTTGCTGACAGAAATGTTTCCTTAATTCTCCCTATTCTAAAGAACCTCAATCTCTACCACACTCTTGGCCCAGAGTCAAATCTCCCAACACCCTCCGGTTGCTCAGCTGTCAGCTGGGTCAAATGAATACAGATCTCTGAAATGACAACATGTTTGTAGTGACCCGTGGTTCCGCTGGCAGACTTCTCTGGGCTTTACTGCCCCCTTGTGGTGAAGAATGGCAGAAGGTTATTCTTGCACAATGTGGTCGACAACGTTCGACTCACTGGGCAGATTTGCATTATCTACTGTCATGGGTTTTTCTGTTCCTCCTAGGACTTTCTAACGAAAGAATGACACAGTCACATATGACAACAAACACATTTGTATTAGCTCTGAATTAATACACAAACAAATACCATATTAAGAGAGCAATCCATCTGGATAGGTTGTGAAGCAAATATATCTGTAAAATACAGGTTTCACTTGCTCTAGCCCAGTCATGCACAATCTCTGCATTAAGGCTAGAGGCACATAAAATATGTGTTTTCTCTCTTCCTACATCTGCACTGACCGAGGAGAAGAGTCATGAGAGGAAAGCAACTTTAGGCTATTGAGATCCACCATTGGAGTTTCTCCATAACCCTCTAATGGAGGTTTTAAAAAAAAAAGCCTCCACCCGTTGTCACCTATCTGCCAATCCTTCCATATCTCACTACAGCCTCCACACCTCATCTACTCCTCGCCCCCTCTCTCACAGTCTCTTCTTCATCTTGCCCTTCTTGTGGACACCACGGCCAAAGCCAGACTTCTTCTGGTCGTTGAGGCGCTGCTTGCCCTTGCCCCGGAGCTTCTTCAAGCCTCCACTCTGCAGGAACTTCTGTTTCTCTGTCTTCCTGCGCTGCTTCAGGATCTGGTCCCGGGTCTTCAGCTCCGAGCGCGGGCCCCGGGAGCCACCATCCCTCTGCTGCCCAGGGGGCCCCAGGGGCTGGGAGTTGGGGCCCCTGGACGGGCCACCTCGGCCCCGGCCAGGCCGCCCTCGGCCTGGAAGAGAGAGAGAGGGAGTGAGACAGGGTTAGGGAAGAGAAGGGCCTAGGCAACATTTAAATTGTTCATCATTTATTTTAACATGCTGATAGCAAGTAGCATGGCCAAAATACATCGAACTGGATATTGCTGTGAGTGTTTTGGAATAGAACTTAGGTAGTAGAGCCCGTAGACAGGAGCTTGAACAATGTCAGCTTTACTTAAGAGACATTAGTCACTCATCAGACCCATCACAAACAAATGATCCAAACTAGCTACAGCCCTCTGATGAATTGCACTCCTACCTCCTCCTCCACGCCTCCTTCCTCTGCCTCCACCTCCGGTCTCTCCATCCGAATCTCCACCCCCTCCGTCGTCCACCTTGTACTTCTTCTTCCACTCCTCATAGCTAAGACACACAGGGTCAAGGAGATGGAACATCCTAATAACATTGCAGTGGTACAATTAAGAGTGAGAACTTATGCACAATAAGCTGAGGGCGTTGGTATTCCCCTCAGAGACCCTATTAACAGCTTTCATCAGTAAAGATCAGTCAGATGACAAAGATACAAGTTCTTCTTGTTCTTGTTGTTGATCATCTGTCCGCTCTCCGTCCTCTTCTTCTTCTGGTCTGCCTCCTTTCCCGTTTCTTTGACGAAGCGCTTTCTCTTGCGATCCCTGCAGAGAGATGATGGAGATGTCAAGTGAGGTCGATAGGGGTGTGTGTGTGTGTGTGCGCAGCGGTGTTCCCTCTTACCACTTCATCATGTGTTTGTGCTGGTTGAGTCTGTCTCCTTCGTCTCCCATCAGGTCCAGTACAGCAGTAGAGGCCTGCTGCTCAAACGTTGTGCCCTCTTTTCCCAGGCTCAGTCTGCAAACAGCAAACACTGAGTCATATCACTATGGCTCTGTTGTACTATAAGCCCACTCCCAGAATGACTATTTTGGTCTTGTGTTTAAAGCCGGTAAAGTGGAGTGGACTGTGTAGTCAGCTTTTCCCATACCCTCTCTCAGAGTTGAAGTCCTTGGGTCTGTAAGGGATGTAGTTCTCCTCATCGCGGCCAGTCTGTTTGGTCTTCTTGCTGACTGGCCTCTCCATATCGCCATCCTCCTGTGGCTTCCTCCTCTTCCCCCCCACCACCTCAGAGAACACACCCTGGTGGACAAATTACAGAAGTACAGCATGGGAGACATCCGGTCTAGTCATATGATACCACTTTGTCTGTGGTGGCGCTATGCGCCACTGTCGATTAGCATTGGAACACGTACATGCTAGATGGATACTCAGTAGCGCTAACCTGAAAGTCCTCCTCTTCACTGTCCTCCTGGTCTGCTGTGTGGTGAGTGGAGGGCAGTGGAGTGACAGGAACGTGATACCTGCCCTCTGCAGCCAGAACCTCCTTCTTCTGTGTGAACATATCCACCAGCCGCGTGTCCCTGGAGCGCTTGGCTCGCATCACCACGCTGGCATTGGTCTTGCTGTTCGAGTTGATCTCAAAGATCGTCTGGAGGAAAAGTGCCATGGTTGTTTAATACAGTATTACTAGCGGTTATTCATTCATTACAGAGAATAGCGTCCGATACGCATTTTTAAGCCCAACTCACAGCTCTAGCCTTGTAGCCCTTAATGCAGTCCACCATTTGAAGGCGTTCCAGTTCCATTTTCTCCAAGCCTGACCCTGAAGGGAAATGTGGGTTAATATCTTCGCAACATTAAGGAAGCGCCTGTGTGGGATTTCCATGAGAACCCTGAATCTGATGAGGATCCACTGAGACAGAAACTTCATTTATTAATATCACAACATAATGGACCATCTGCAGCGCACTGGAAAGACCATTCTGTTCACAGGTCAGTCATCCTACTGACCTAACAGTGGGTGGACAGCCATGCTGGGGAGCTCTGTGTTCTTGACCCGTTTGAAGGACTCTGGCGAGGGCATGGGCCGGGACTTGATGTACTGCTTGTAGGCGTTGTCCGCTATGCGGCGCAGGTTCTGCAGGTCATGAGAGTTCTCATGGGCCGTGACCAGCTGGGATTCCTCATCATCCAGGATGCTCTGGGGAACACGACCAAACACACCGTCTGACTCTGGAGGGAGGGAAATTAAGCAGGGGATAGGGGAAGGGACAGAGAGAAATATGTGGGAGTAAGCAAGATAATTAATTGAGTGTCCATGATAGAAAACAAGTGTGACAAGAGAACTGAATGGGTTAGTAATGGTTCCATCCCCTCACACTGTGTATGACATGTTGTTGCCCAGTGCTGGTACCTTGTTGGTGGTCAGGTGTAGCCAGCTGAAGGGGTCTCCCCAGGAAGAGATGGAGGTCATAGACAAAAGGTATCTCATCTGTACACACAAGGCTATAGGCTGCTCCACTGCGGCCTGCGCGTGCCACTCGACCTGGGGTTGAAAAGGCAGAGATGAGCCAACAGTCAATGGTGTTGGAAGACACTATATTTCATTGATTCAGGTGGTTGTCACTGGCCTTTCACGTATATAAATGACAAGTCAAGATAGCCTAAAACATCATGTTGACCACAAACTGTTTGCGTTACCCACCGACTCTGTGCAGGAAGAGCTTGGCCTTGGAGGGGAAGTTGTAGTTGATGACGTTGTCCAGTAGGGGGATGTCTATACCGCGAGCAGCCACGTCGGTCACAATCAACACCATGGCCTTGCGGTGGACAAATTTACCAATGTTGATCTTCCTGGCAGTCTGGTCCAGGGCACTGTAGATGTAGGCACACTCCACGCCCTCAGAGGACAGCAGCTAAGCATAGGGTAACACAGAGTTAGAGTCAAAACGTGTTTCAAAGTACAAGGCTGAGGACAACCAAACCTTATCCATTAGTTTACCCTTTTATTCACCGGGGTCTCACCTCTTTGAGGTACTCGACATGGTGTTTGGTGGCAACAAATACCACCGTCTGCTCCTGTGGCTTCGCCACGTTCCTCAGCAGGTGGAGCAGCAGAGCCGGCTTATCATCCATCCTCAGGTGGAAGAACGACAGCTGGGAGAGGAGAAAATGCAATGTTATGCTACTTTTATATGATGTAAATTAATCAATCACAGGTTTCACATGTCGGATTCAAACTGGGCGCACATTTTTTGAATGTGTGTTTTAGCGAGTCCTTTAGCGTTACCTTCAGCAGCTCACTCAGCTTGGAGTCCACGTCCAGACGAATCAGCACTGGCTCCGTCAACCCTGCACAAAACACACCCCTATCAGAGCACGACTGATCTTGCCTCGTACACAACTTATTATGAAAAGGCTGGAAAAGAAGGCAGAGGATGCGGGTGGGCTTACCGGCTCTAGCAAACTCAACCAGTAGTTTGGGCAGGGTGGCAGAGAACAGCAGTGTCTGTCTGTTGTCTGGGAGCCTCCGGATGATCTCCTGGAGCTGGTCAGCAAAGCCCATCTCAAACAGCCTGTCCGCCTCGTCAAACACAACGTACTCCACACTCTGTAGCTTCAAGTTCATCTCCATGACAACGTGCATCAGACGACCTGGGGTACCGATAATTCTGAAGGCAGAAGACATAACTCAAATCTACAGCAGAGAACAAAACGTAAGCTTTTTATAGTTTGAAATTTCATTATGGCAAATTACAGCAGTACATTGTGAAGGCCATAGTGCACGTACATATCCGGGTTCTCATGAAGCGCAGCAAACTGATCATCCATTCTGAAAAGAAACAAGAGGTTCATCTCACATTTTATTTTTCGCATCCCCCGAATACAACTGGTGTAGACCTTACCTTGAAATACTTGCTTACGAGCCATTTCCAACAATGCAGTTTAAAAATAAAATGGTAACAAGAGGAATAAAATGAAATAGACAACGGAGCTATATACAGGGAGTACCAGATCAATGTACGAGGTATTTGAGGTTGATATGTACATGAAGGCAGGGTAAAGTGACTAGACATCAGGAAAGATAATACGAGTAAAATAAAGAACAGAGTAGAAGCAGCAAATAATGAGTAAGAGTGTGTGTGTGCGCACATATGAAGTGTATGTGAGTGTGTACATGGTTTGTAAATATAGTCTAGTGTGTGTGTGTAGGGTCAATGCAGATCATTTTGGCACCATTAATTGACTATTTAACAGTCTTCTGGCTTGGGGGTAGAAACTGTCTCGGAACCTTATGTTCTGAGAGCCGATGCTCCGGTACCGTTTGCCGGACAGTAGCTGAGTGAACAGTCTATGGCTTAGGGGGCTGAAATCTTTGGCAATTTTTCAGGCCTTCCTCTGACACCGCCTGATATCGAGGTCCTGGATGGCAGGGAGCAAAGCCGTGTTAAGGGTCAGCGCGGTGAGGCGTTGTTGCCTACCCTCACCACCTGGGGCCGGCCCGTCAGGAAGACCAGAATCCAGTTGTGGAGGTTCAGTCCCAGGGTCCCTAGCTTGGAGGAGACTATGGCGTTGAACACTGAGCTGTAGTCTATTTTTCTTGTACCTTTATTTAACTAGGCAAGTCAGTTAAGAACAAATTCTTATTTTCAATGACGGCCTAGGAACATGAACAGCATTCTCACATAGTTATTTCCCCTCTTGTCCAAGTGGGAGAGGGCAGTGTGAAGTGCAACTGAGATTGTGTCATGTGTGGATATGTTGGGGCGATATGCAAATTGGAGTGGGTCTAGGGTGTCTGAGATGACGGTGTCATGTCCAGCCTTTCAAACCACTTCCTAATTCCAGATGTGTGCTACAGGGCGATAATCATTTAGGCAGGTTACCTTAGAGCTATTGGGGAACAGGACAATGGTGGTCAGCTTGAAACATGTTGGGATTACAGACTGGGACAAGGATAGATTGAAAATGTCTGTGAACACAATTTCCAGCTGGTCTGCGCATGCTTTGAGAAAGCCTCCTGGTGGCCTTGTTCAGTGTTCAGTTGATGCTTATAAGGACAATAACAAATTTCAACACAACAAGAGTGAAGATGTACTTAATACCTGTCTCCACCAAGGATCAAAGCTGTCTTAAGGCCGGTGAATTTTCCCAACTGAAATAAAATAAAAGGAATATATTTACTATTACTGACCAATACAACATACTATCCCGGGT
The DNA here is from genome assembly GCF_013265735.2 of Oncorhynchus mykiss. Classification (NCBI taxonomy): domain Eukaryota; kingdom Metazoa; phylum Chordata; class Actinopteri; order Salmoniformes; family Salmonidae; genus Oncorhynchus; species Oncorhynchus mykiss. The sequence continues at coordinate 20,767,394 of NC_048593.1, forward strand.
AAGGTGATGATGACAAATTGACTATGAAACACCTATCCTGACCTCTTTGGTGAACTTCATGGTTTGCAGCGCCAACTCTCTGGTGGGGGTCAAAATTAGAGCCCTGGCCCCCGTCTGGGCCTGGGGAACCTTCAGCTTCTCAAACATGGGCACCAAGAACGCAGCAGTCTTCCCGCTGCCTGTCCTTGCCATGGCAACCATGTCCTTGCCATCTAGAATCACTGGGATAGTCTGAGAGGGAGAGAGGTATCGTAAACAATCGACCTGATATATTAGTGAAAGTGAAAGGATCCAAGGGCACTGGCATACCTTCCTCTGGATTGGAGTAGGGACTTTGTAGCCCTTCTTCATGACTCCTTTAAAAACTGGGTAACTGAGACCTGCAATTAACAAAAGATGGCTGTTACGACATACTCAGGACACATTGCTATATAACACGTCAAACTCATTCCACGGATCTCAGAGTGGATGCGCGTTTTCGCTCCTCCCTTGTAGTTGATTGATTAATTCATTCTCTAGAGTCTAAGATGTTGGGGTTGTGGGGGGGGGGTCATACCATGGCTCATTTAGCTATTTGATCGTGAATTGTAGGACCTCTAACTACCCCCAAAAAATTGTTTTTTTTAATTGTTGATAAAACATAAAAATGTGGCCTTTAGTAGCAAATCCCTAAGAAACACATTGAATATCAAAATTCATAAATGGCAAAAAATGTTTCTGGTCCACTATGGCCAAGACAGCTCTTTGGTCTTGGCCATAGTGGAGTTTGGAGTGTGACTGTTTGAGGTTGTGGACAGGTGTCTTTTATACGGATAACAAGTTCAAACAGGTGCCATTAATACAGGTAACGAGTGGAGGACAGAGGAGCCTCTTAAAGAAGAAGTTACAGGTCTGTGAGAGCCGGAAATCTTGCTTGTTTGTAGGTGACCAAATACTTATTTTCCACCATAATTTGCAAATAAATTCATTAAAAATCCTACAATATGATTTTCTGGATTTTTCCCCCTCATTTTGTCTGTCATAGTTGAAGTGTACCTATGATGAAAATTACAGGCCTCTCATCTTTTTAAGTGCGAGAAGTTGCACAATTGGTGGCTGACTAAATACTTTTTTGCCCCACTGTACAGTACCAGTCAAAAGTTTGGACACATACTCATTCAAGGGTTTTTCTTTATTTTTACTATTTCCCATATTGTAGAATAATAGTGAAGACATCAAAACTATGAAATAACACATCATGTGGTAAGCAAAAAAGTGTTGTTAAACAAATCAAAATATATATACAGTGGGGAGAACAAGTATTTGATACACTGCCGATTTTGCAGGTTTTCCTACTTACAAAGCATGTAGAGGTCTGTAATTTTTATCATAGGTACACTTCAAATTAATGCAAATTAATTACTTAAAAATAATGTGATTTTCTGGGTTTTTGGTTTAGATTCCGTCTCACAGTTGAAGTGTACCTATGATAAAAATTACAGACCTCTACATATTTTGTAAGTAGGAAAACCTGCAAAATCGGCAGTGTATCAAATACTTGCTCTCCCCACTGTATTTTTTTTCCCCTCCCAAGTTTGCCTTGATGACAGGCTTGCACACTTGGCATTCTCTGAACCAGCTTCACCTGGAATGCTTTTCCAACAGTCTTGAAGGAGTTCCCACATATGCTGTTCATTTGCTGGCTGCTTTTCCTTCACTCTGCGGTTCAACTTATCCCAAACCATCTCAATTGGGTTGAGGTCGGGTGACTGTGGAGGCCAGGTCATCTGATGCAGCACTCCATCATTCTCCTTATTTGTCAAATAGCCCTTACACAGCCTGGAGGTGTGTTGGGTCATTGTCCTGTTAGAAAAACAATTGATAGTCCCACTAAGCGCACACCGGGTGGGATGGCGTATTGCTGCTGAATGCTGTGGCAGCCATGTTGGTTAAGTGTGCCTTGAATTCTAAATAAATCACAGACACAATCACCCCCACACCATCACACCTCCTCCATGCTTCATGGTGGGAACTACACATGCGGAGATCATCCGTTCACCTACTCTGCGTCTCACAAAGACACAACGGTTGGAACCAAAAATCTCAAATTTGGACTCATCAGACCAAAAGGAGATTTCCACCGGTCTAATGTTCATTGCTCATGTTTCTTGGCCCAAGCAAGTCTCTTCTTATTATTGGTGTCCTTTAGTCGAGGTTTCTTTGCAGCAATTCGACCATGAAGACCGATTCACGCAGTCTCTGAACAGTTGATGTTGAGATGTGTCTGTGACTTGAACTCTGTGAAGCATTTCTTTGGGCTGCAAATTCTGAGGCTGGTAACTCTAATGAACTTATCCTCTGCAGCAGAGGTAACTCTGGGTCTTCCGTTCCTGTGGCGGTCCTCATGAGAGCCAGTTTCATCATAGCCCTTGATGGTTTTTGTGCACTTGAAGAAACTTTCATAGTTCTTGAAATGTTCTGGATTGACTGACCTTTGTGTCTTAAAGTAACGGACTGTCGTTTCTCTTTGATTATTTGAGCTGTTCTTGCCATAATATGGACTTGGTCTTCTACCAAATAGGGCTATCTTCTGTACACCACCCCTACCTTGTCACAACAAAACTGATTGGCTCAAACGCGTTAAGAAGGAAAGAAATTCCACAAATGTAGTTTTGATGTCTTCACTACTATTCTACAATGTAGGAAAATAGTAAAAATAAAGAAAAATCCTGGAATGACTAGGTGTGTCCAAACTGTTGACTGGTACAGCATTTAAAAAATATATACATATTTAACCTCTTTTTTTAAGTAGGCAAAATGTACCTTCAGATGAGTCCCTTGTGGGGGTCGTAGAGCAAAACAGAGACCACCATAGTGTTCGTGAGAGCGTCATCTTTCCATAGAGCGGTCATACTACGGTACAGCCGTTTTCATAAGACAGATTTTTGGGATGTCTCATGGTCTCACAAGCACAGTTGTGGCTTGGCAATCTTCAACCTTAGATGCGGAAGGCTGCCACAGGTGGTTGCAGTGTATTGGGACTAATATCTCTTGCTTAAACTGGCAGATTTTGATGGGGTGCGTCAATATACTCGGGGGGTTAAGGTCACTAATTAGTAAGAAACTCCCCTCACCTGGTGAAGTTGAAAAACCAAGGCCCTCCATGGAATGAGTTTGACACACTCGTTGTATAACATCTGTAAGTGTCTTACAAAGATGGGCTTCAGATAAGCAAACTTAAATTTCTCACCCATGGACTGGAAGCCCCCAGACTTCTTTTTCTTCTTGTTCTGAGCTCTGACCAGCTCCCGGGTGTCTGGTTCAACATCAGACAGACACTCTGACGAAGCACCAGGGAACCGGGGTAACTTTCTTCCAGGCTGAAAAACACATTCATTGCATGAAATACCATGACATTGACATTATGGAAATTGTTAAACTCAATAATTTAACACTCAAATTCAATTCTAGCGTGACTTTAAAAGCTAGAATCCGTAGTTGCTATATATATTTTGAACTTAGTAGCGATCCTTGCTCTATATATATATATATATATATATATATATATATATATATATATATATATATATATATATGCCTTTTACACCAGAGACTGGGTTTGCTTTCCCGCTCGCTACATTGGTGTCAGGGGTCGGATGGCGCAGTCAGGCCATCGGAACACATGGGTGGACATGTGAAAGGACCTAAAAGAATGTGGACGTGCGTTCCCGTTCGGAGCAGGCTAGATATATTAGTCACATTACAATATCCATCAAGTGCGTTGGCGTGATGCATAAAGGTTTTGCCTTTTACGCCAGAGACCCGGATACACTTCACGCTCCACTATATACCCATTTATTATTGCAGAATATAACTTCGAAACGCCTCATTAAGTTAATTCAACTGTCATACCCTATTCAGAACCCAAAATATAATCTTGTTTTACTCCAATTATCGTAAAAAAATGTAAACAAACACGGTATAGCCTCAAAACGGTGATATTATGGATGATCTATCCTTGCATCCATAGAAACGAATACGAATTTGAGTGATTACATTTCTCCAGGCTCAATCCTTAACTTTTTAGCAAAACAGGGGTGGGGAGAACGCTTTTTTATTGTTTCAATCAGGTTTCTAGTTTTATTAATGTGGTTAATGTAATTGGCGATAAATCAATTCTAGGCCGAACGCAAAGCCAAACAGGCAAACCCCGCACACAAGTTGACATCCATCGCTAGTTGCCAAGTTAGCATGTTAGCTAGCTAAGGGTTATCAACTAGCTAAGTAAATTCATAGCAAGTAGATTTACATACGTTTGCTAAAATGACAACAGCAAATAGTTTACCAAGTTACAATAACAGAAAAACTAATGGTTCTTACAGAATCATCGTCCCTAATTTTAGCAGCAACTTCGAAATCTCCACCATCCGACTCGTCAGGCTCCCGGTGGCCAGTCTGTCTCTTTTTCTTAGTTAGCTTCTTCTTTCTTTGAGCCATTCTGATTAGTTGCAGCACTTTTTATAATTTGTTCAACGATTTGAACTAGTCAGAATAATATAAATAAAAAAACGATTGGTGCTCAAAAGTAAATGAACTGTTCAGCACACAACAACACAGACGGCAGACATTTTGAAACACGTGTGATTAAAAACGCAGGACTCGTGCGTCCGCGCAAGATATGACGTTTTTAGTGAATAGTATTACAGAGCTTCTAAACCCAGAGGCGTAACATCGCGAGATTTCCGGGAACGATTACGAAACAGAACAGGGTGGGTTTTGGGGTTTGAGAAGTCAATACCTAAGTCAATACCTTTCAATACCTCACCTTGCGAGGATAACTACACTGAGCCTTTTTCCACTGGTGTGTGTGGCCAAAAAGCAAAATGTCCATGTAATCCAATAAATGTAAATGTTTGGAGTTTGCTAAACAGCATTGGCACTTGGATTGGAACTGGTGCTTTGGTCAGATGACATGAATATAAAGCTCACCAGTGGTGGGTTTGGCGTTGAAATGAGAACTCATGAGCAGAAAAGAACCCCATACCTACTGTAAAATATTGTGGTGGATCTTTGATTTTATGGGGATATTTTTGCTTCTACTGGTCCTGGGGCCCATGTTAAGGTCAACAGCATCCTGAACTCTACCACGTACCAGGACATTTTAGCCAAAAACCTGGTTTCCTCTGTTAAGGAGGCTGAAACTTGGACACAAGTGGATCTTCCAGCAAGACAATAACCCCAAGCACACATCAAGATCCACAATTATGTATTTCTTTATTCCATTCTTTTACTTTCAGATTTGCATATTTTTGTAAATTGTTAGATACTACTGCACTGCTTCACCCGCAATAGCATCTGCTAAATATGTGTATGTGACCAATACAATTTGATTTGATTTGACAAAGAAATGGTTAATTGGCCAAAATAAACATTTTGCAATGTCATCTCAGTCTCCAGAATCGAAATTAATTGAAAACCTGTGGTTTGAATTGAAGAGTGCAGTCCATAAGCGCTGACAAAGGGTATCAAGGATCTGGAAAGATCCTGCATGGAGGATTGGTCTAAGATCCCTCTCAATGTGTTCCCCAACTTATAAAACATTTTAGAAAACGTCTCAGTGCTGTTATCCTCGTAAAGTGAGGTATCAATAATATTTACTTTTGTGAAAAAAAAGTATTAATTGTTAAACAAAATATTTTTATTTGAGCAATTGTATTAGTGTAAAATAATATACATTTCCCAATTTTTTGGAGCAGACAATATGCAGTGGCTTGTGAAAGTATTCACCCCCCTTGACATTTTTCCTATTTTGTGGCCTTACAACCTGGAATTGAAATTGATTTTTGAAGCTGCAACATATTTTGGGGGGGTAAAACAAACAGGAAATAAGACAAAAAAACAGAAAACTTGACCGTGCATAACTATTCACCTCTCGAAAGTCAATACTTTGTAGAGCCACCTTTTGCAGCAATTACAGCTGCAAGTCTCTTGGAGTATGTCTCGATAAGCTTGGCACATCTAGCCACTGGGATTTTTGCCCATTCTTCAAGGCAAACATGCTCCAGCTCCTTCAAGTTGGATGGGTTCTGCTGGTGTACAGCAATATTTAAGTCATACCACAGATTCTCAATTGGATTGAGGTCTGGGCTTTGACTAGGCCATTCCAAGACATTTAAATGTTTCCCCTTAAACCACTCAAGTGTTGCTTTAGCAGTATTCTTAGGGTCATTGTCCTGCTGGAAGGTGAACCTCTGTCAGTCTCAAATATCTGAAAGACTGAAACAGGTTTCCCTCAAGAATGTACCTGTATTTAGCACCATCTATCCTTCCTTCAATTCTGACCAGTTTCCCAGTCCCTGCCGATGAAAAACATGGGGATGATGTTCTCGGGGTAAAGAGAGGTGTTGAGTTTGCAACAGACATAACGTTTTCCTTGATGGCCAAAAAAGCTACATTTTAGTCTCATCTGACCAGACAACCATCTTCCATATGTTTGGGGAGTCTCCCACATGCCTTTTGGCGAACATCAAACATGTTTGCTTGTTTTTTTCTTCAAGCAATGGCTTTTTTCTGGCCACTCTTCTGTAAAGCCCAACTCTGTGGCGTGTACGGCTTAATGTGGTCCTATAGACAGACACTCCAATCTCCGCGGAGGAGCTTTGCAGCTGCTTCAGGGTTATCTTTGGTCTCTTTGTTGCCTCTCTGGTTAATGCCCTCCTTGCTTGGTTTTGGTGGGCAGCCCTCTCTTGGCAGGTTTGTTGTGGTGCCATATTCTTTCAATGTTTTAACAATGGATTTAATGGTGCTCCGTGTGATGTTCAAATCTTCTGATATTTTTTTTATAACCCAACCCTGATCTGTCCTTCTCCACAACTTTGTCCCTGACCTGTTTGGAGAGTTCCTTGGTCTTCATGGAGCCACTTGCTTGGTGGTGCCCCTTGCTTAGTGGTGTTTCAGACTCTGGGGCCTTTCAGAACAGGTGTATATATATACTGAGATAATGTGATAGACAGATCATGTGACACTTAGATTGCACACAGGTGGACTTTATTTAACTAATTATGTGACTTCTGAAGGTAATTGGTTTCACCAGATCTTATTTAGGGGCTTCATAGCAAAAGGGGGTAAGAGCATATGCACGCATCACTTTTCCGTTGAGTCTTTTTTAGAATTTTTTGAAACAAGTAATTTTTTTCATTTCACTTCACCAATTTAGACTATTTTGTCTATGTCCATTACATGAAATCCAAATAAAAATCAATTTAAATTACAGGTTGTAATGCAACAAAATAGGAAAAACACCTAGGGGGATGAATACTTTTGCAAGGCACTGTAGCTCAGTATTTGAATAATTATTTTCATACAGTCATTTTCGCTCATCTTTATCAAGGATGCCAATAATTTCAGACCCCAATGTAGATCTATTATTATTCCTACAATCAACTGAAGTTCAGTGTAGCACTGCCTAGGGATCTCTCCAACCTGTTTGAATCTCGCCTTTGACTTTGTTTCGTGTGATGTCATTGAGGTATTCTACATGTTCTAGTAATGGGACCAACTGGCACCTGGGGGAAGTAGGATCAGCTAGTATAATCAGCTTCCCCTCCCCCAATCCTAACTTTAACCAGTGGGGAAAATTTCCAAACTTCCCAAGATCAGCATTTTGGGGAAAATTCACCCTACATCGGACCAGCTGCTGCTCACATACAGCTGTGGCAGATATCAAAAGCTTGATTGAAGCCCCATGGTCCTTTGCTCATTAGGGCCAGCACATGAAGATGTTGCAACTTGCAACAACCAGGTTTTCTGGCTGTCCTCCATCTGGCGGACATCTTTTTTGCTTGTCTTCACTTGAGCTACTGGTACACACCAGTTCGACAAATGTTACAGTACATACAGTAATCTCAGTTAACCCTCTAAAATGTCATGTAATTTGGTCAGATGCTCGATATGTTTACGTAGTCTGTCCACGAGAGATTATACATACAGTAATGATAGAAATATGGTTGGGCATCAAATGCTAAGGTCAAAGAAGGTTCATTTCAAGCCAGTGGAGTAAATAAGTGAACACCATGGCAACAGCCAGGCCCTGATCCCATTCATATTCCATCACAGAGGGCTGGCTGGCGGTTAGAAGTTGGAATGAACAGTAAAACCCTGTCAGGGATATAAGAGGTTTCGAGGGCTAGCTTACACAAATCAAATGTTGTTTTTTTTACACACACCAAATACAACAGGTGTAGACTTTACCGTGAAATGTTTACTAACAAGCCCTTTTCCAACAACGCAAGGAAAGGAGGTCAGCGCCATAACCGTAAGGCTCTCCAGAGGGTAGTGAGGTCTGCACAACGCATCACCGGGGGCAAACTACCTGCCCTCCATGACACCTACACCAACCGATGTCACAGGAAGGCCATAAAGATCATCAAGGACATCAACCACCCGAGCCACTGCCTGTTCACCCCGCTATCATCCAGAAGGCGAGGTCAGTACAGGTGCATCAAAGCTGGGACCGAGAGACTGAAAAACAGCTTCTATCTCAAGGTCATCAGACTGTTAAACAGCCATCACTAACATGCCAACATACTGACTCAACTCTAGCCACTTAAATAATGGAAAAATGGATGTAATAAATGTATCACTAGCCACTTTAAACAATGCCACTAATGTTTACATACCCTACATTACTCCTCTCATATGTACTGTAAACACTGTACTCTATACCATCTACTGCATCTTGCCATCTTGATGTAATAAATGTATCACTAGCCACTTTAAACAATGCCACTTTATATAATGTTTACATACCCTACATTACTCATCTCATATGTATATACTGTACTCTATACCATCTACTGCATCTTGCCTATGCCATTCAGCCATCACTCATTCATATCTTTTTATATACATATTCTTATTCATTCCTTTACACTTGTGTGTATAAGGTAGTTGTTGTGAAATGGTTAGGTTAGATTCCTTGTTAGATATTACTGCATGGTCAGAACTAGAAGCACAAGCATTTCGCTACACTCACATTAACATCTACTAACCATGTGTATGTGACAAATGAAATTTGATTTGGTTTGTGTGTTTTTGTTGTGTGTGAGCATATGTAGTGTGTGTGTGTGTGTGTGTTTGTGTGTTTATGTGTGTGTGTTGGAGTGTCAGTGTAGTATGTGTGAGTGTATGGGTAGAGTCCAGTGAAGTGTGCTTAAAGCCACTGTAAGAATGTCAGGGTGTCAATGAAAATAGTCCGGGTAGCCATTTGATGAACTGTTCAGCAGTTTTTTGGCTTGGGGTAGAAGCTGTTTAGGAGCCTTTTGGTCCCAGACTTGGAGCGCCGGTACCACTTGTGGTGTGGTTGCAGAGAGAACAGCATGACTTGGTGGCTTGAGTCTAACCATTTTTAGGGCCTTCCTCTGACACCGCCTGGAATAAAGGTCCTGGATGGCAGGGAGCTCGCCCCCAGTGATGTACTGGGCCATACGCACTACCCTCCGTAGCACCTTGCGGTCGGATGCCAAGCAGTGTAATACCAAGCAGTAATGCAGCCAATCAAGATGCTCTAAATGGTGCAGCTGTTGAACTTTTTGAGGATCTGAGGGCCCATGCCAAATATTTTCAGCCTCCTGAAGGGGACCATGATAGGTCCTTAGTGATGTGGACACCAAGGAACTTGAAGATCTCAACCCGCTCCACTACAACCCTGTCAATGTAAATGGGGCGTGCTTGGCCCATTTCCTGTAGTCCATGATCAGCTCCGTTGTCTTGCTGACGTTTTGCGAGGTTGTTGTCCTGGCACCACACAGCCAGGTCTCTGACCTCCTCCCGGTAGGCTATCTCATCATCATCTGTGATCAATCCTACCACTGTCGCATCATCAGAAAACTTAATGATTGTGTTGGAGTCGTGGGTGAACAGGGAGTACTGGAGGCGACTAAGCACACACCCGTGAGGGGCCTCCTTGTTGAGGGTCAGCGTGGAGGATGTGTTGTTGCCTACCCTCACCATCTGGGCGCGGCCTGTCAGGATGTCCAGGATCCAGTTGCAGAGGGAGGTGTTTAAGCCCAGGGTCCTTACCTTAGTAATGACTCACACACTAAGGTGGATCTATTTTCCCCACCTCTATAAGATCAGCTTTTGTTCTTACAGGTGGTTTAGGAGATAAAGCCCGGGGGATTAGCATGTGCAACTGTCAGGGGGCGCATCATTTCTGGGTTTGCCCGAGGGCGTTTGGCAGACTGACACCCACAGCATGTCTTTGCGTTAGCTCCACCACCACCAAAGCCAAAAGCCAACCTCTTTAAGTCACAATCTCCATTCACTGTCTGTAACTCCAGCGCTGTCTCAAAAACATGTCATGAAATTTCTTCCTTCATTCGCCACCCTGTTGTTCTCATATTTGTATTATAAAGTGCATTCATTAGCTAGAGTTGTCATGCTCCTGTGTGTCATGCAGGCTATGTCTGGGAGGATGCAGCATAGTCTTATTGCTACAGCTCTGTTGTGTAAAGCTTCACCTCTGTTATACCCATTGACTAAGCCTGATAGGATCCATATTTGACATACATGAACAGAATTATCACCACAGTATGCATACTAGGCTAAGCTTGAGCAGATGCCCAAAGCTTGAGGGACTTACAAGAAGAGTATCTGACATTTAAAAGCAATGATAATTCATTTTTGCATTTAGGTTGCCTTATCAGTCACTTAAACACTTATATTTATAACTGTACATTAGGAAACTACATATGCTGCTGACTGATACTGGAGATAGATTGCAGCATTAGTATAGCTTGGATGTGGCTTGTTGTTCACGAAGCAGTCAGCCAGCAGATGTGCATTTCATGAAAGTCATTAAGAAGACCGATGTCAACATGACTCTGGTTGTTTAAAAAAAAAAAAAAAATGAATATGTACCCAGATAATGTGTGATGCAGATGTTGACTGTACTGTAAGGAGAGTTTAAATTAATTAATATCTGATGCTAATACTAAGGCTGGAAATGGGAGTACCGGTTCAACATTCTTCGGCCGTATCTGTGTCAAATTTAATTATTTAAAAACCAGGCCTTGCGCTCATCTAACCTTTTTAAAAATAGACGTCCATCCAATTAGCATCGAGAGCCATGCTTGTTGGCGAATCAGACAGGAGTGTTTACTGGCAAGGCATCAGACACTGGTATGGACGTTTCATGCCAGGAACAATCCACCAAGGGGACGGTTCGTCCCAAAATCTTAATCCAGTTACTTGCAAGAAAATCAACGGTTGTGAGTGTAATGACAAAGAATGCTCTGTTGGATTTGCATCCCAAGAAAAATGAAAACCAATGTGATGATAAGAGAGATCCCTTCAAGATAGTCAAGAGTGTCTGGATATCTTTGTCTGACTAACTGCCATTTTGGGAATGGCCCTCCCCCAACAGTGTATGCAACATAAGATACACTCTCTCTGGTCCCTTGGTACCAGCCCCATGCATTGAGCCATGACATCCACTTACTATCACGAACACTACTACGCCAATGTGCAGCATGCATTAGTGGGTGATGAAGAGGGTGGCTCGCGGGGGGATGGTTTGGTCCCCAGCCCTTTGTCTGGCATGGCACTGTGAACGTGAAAGTGCCACCCCAAGTGAGGACAGATGGTGAGAGGTCCCCAGGCTTCACCCCCAGGCCCCTGGGCAAAAATGCGGCCAAGCACAAGATATCTGGGCTGTGATTGGGCCTTGCCTCTCAACCTCCCATGGCCCAATAAGATGCTGTGAGGCGCAGTGAAGATATGCTTGAGAACACATGTAACTATGTTGACCCTGTGGTTTCCCTGGTCTTCCCATCCCCCCAGATTTTGGACATCATGGCTTACCATGGTGTAGGGCTATAGTATAAGAGTGTAGCTGTAGCATTGACAACATTCTAACCCTCACAATAGATCTGAAACTCTATGCATGTTTCATTAGCCAAAGTCTAGTCCATTCATATTTTCAATGCACTGAATCATTTAATGTGCATTAAAGCCAAATTCAGAACTGCTTGAATTTCCACATCTGAAGGAAGCTAAGCCCTTTGCTGAAATGTTCTCTTTGCTGCATAAGGATAATTTAGATTTGATGCCCCTTTAGTGCAAAAACTGCAGAGGCACATACATCTGGTTAAAACTTTCAATTGCTTGATATTCCAGCATTAAAAGGCAGTTTCCCTTCAAGCCACCAGCCGTTAATCTCACAGCTAGTGCCAGCATTAAGGCGATCATCATGGCACATGTGACAATTAAGCGCAAAAACTGTCCCTAGAGGACATTAAAGAGACAGACCCGAGAGGATTTCTCCCACCAGCGAAACTATCTGGGGATTCACTGTCACCCAAACTTACTACCACCCTCAATAGGCTGTAGGCTACATGCAATGCATACACTGTTTTGATTCAAATGTATTAGTCCCATTGTACTTTTAATATGTGAGATTTAATGGGCATTTCAGCCCCATCTTTTCTCATCTTCTCTGGGATATGCTAGACTACAGATGCCCAGAATTAAAACCTGAGAGCAGAATTAACTTTTCATGCTTTATGTCCTTAGTCTCACTTCTGTTGTTTCTTTTGACCGCCTGTCGCTGCCAGGCACACTCCTCGTCCTCTCTCTCTCTCTGTCTCTCTCTGTCTCTCTCTGTCTCTCTCTCTCTCTCTCTCGTGTCTTTTTTAATTGCAAATTCATGACAGCCAGCACTCTCTATTTCTGTCACTCCCGCTCGGCTTCCCTCGGGGACTTAAGGGAATTTAAAGGGGCCATTGTGTGCCATAAGATAAGTCAGGAGCTGCTTGGGAGACTTGCTTTCATCACCGTGGGACTACTGGACCCCTTTTCCCGCTCGGCTCTCTATAGCTTTATCACTCAAAGGCTCAATCAGTTCATCGCAATACAAATTCCCAGGGACTGACTAACAGGGAGAAAAGAGACAGGGTAGAGATAAGAAATGAGATGTGCAAATCTGAACTGCATTTTATAATTTTTATATGGAGTGATTGATTGGGGTTTAGCACAGTATTATTTGTGAAAAATATATAAATGTTTACATGCCTTGTGTATTCATCACCCTTGGATTTATATCAGAAAAATACTCAATTGTTTTGATAAACACACTGTAGTCTTCTATCTCAGCTCGGTAAAGACCTGGCAGAGGTCAACATGGGGGCCTTATCTACTGACAGATAAGTGGCTTTCGGCTGGGAAGTGTCTCTTGATTTCACACAGCACACATATGAGGGGAATATTGATGATGGGAAGTTCAGAGTTCAGACGCAGGCTATTTCCTTCCAACCTCCGTGAGATCGCCACATGATTCTGTCTCAGCATATGCCTCACACAGAAGACATACTCAGAGACTTACACACTGACACACATAGAGGCACTTAAAAGACTACAGATCAACCCACACCCAGACACAGAGATGGACACACACACCAAGATTCTACTACACAGGACAGAGGCAGGTTTTTCTCCAATTAGGCTTTGTTTTTGTAAATAAACCGTTGATGTGAAAATCTACCCCTCACTGTACGTCGCACTGTAAATATGTCTCAATATGAGTGACAGCATCGCTGGCAGTCATCTATCAAGCCAGACCATATGTTGCTTTGGGTGGGGAGAGAACGGGAGCTTACTGCAAAGCCTTCCTTATCCCCAGCATTACAGTCTCTAAGAAAGGATTTACTATTTAATTCATGATTAGATAGAATTTCTCCACAGACCAAACACAGAGTCATAGACTGAGGAGAGAACCTGAAGAGTTTGTGGATAAATAGTCACACACTGGCCCGGCCCCTACACACCACTAGTGTGAACCGTTATAGCACTATTATTAAAAGCCATGGATTATCAATCAGGAATTAATCCTGCTTTTTACTGAATTGCTATCGTTTTTCACCCTCCACTGTCGCTGCAACAAGAAGAGAAGGGTTTTTCTTCTGATTTTTTTCTTCACAAAAGGAGGTGAGCCAGGGAGAGGAATTAGAGGTGTAGATACAGCCCTCCACTGAGCCACACTAACTACAACAACAACAAGCATCTGGCTGTTGCTTCTCGTGCCCTGGATGTGCACAGACAACTGAAGAAGAGTAATTTATTTAGTTCCTTCACTCATCTATTTTCCTCCCCCCTCTGCCTGACTGCCTGGCTGACTGGGCTCCCACTGGCTCCTCTCTCTCAGTGAGTGAGGGTGTGTGTGAGCGTGTGTGTTTCTATCAGCCGGAGTGTTGCGCTGTGAAGGCTGTGGAGTGGATCTCTACTCTTCCTTTCCCAGTGGAATATTGGATGAGTACGGTTTCCCAGCCCTGACTATTGACTGTTGACTGTCACCTGTTCTGCATCCATGACTTTACGTACTTGGCTGGTGTATGGGCTTGGATTTAGTTTGATATCCGCTTTCTGCATCTCACAAGGTGAGTATAGGCATACTGAGGTCAGGTGTGTGCGTGTGTGTGTGTGTGTGTGTGTGTGTGTGTGTGTGTGTGTGTGTGTGTGTGTGTGTGTGTGTGTGTGTGTGTGTGTGTGTATGTGTGTGTGTGTGTGTGTGTGTGTGTGTGTGTGTGTGTGACCAGATGTCCCCACAAGAGTAGTAAACAGACAAACATTTTACCAACTGGGGACATTTTGTTAGTCCCCACAAGGTCAAATGCTATTTTTAGTGGGTTTAGGGTTATGGTTAGAATTAGTGTTAGGGTTAGAATTGGTGTTAGAATTAGGTTAAGGGTTAGGAGCTAGGGTTAGGAGCTAGCATTAGGTTTAGGGTTACGGTTAAGGTTAAGATGACGTTTTTGGGTTAAGGTTAGTGTCGGGGTTAGGGTAAGAGTACAGGTTAGAGTTAGGTTTAGGGTTAGGGGTTAGGAAATTTTTTATTTTGAATGGGACTGAATTGTGTGTCCCCCACAAGGTTAGCTGTACACGACTGTGTGTGTGTGTGTGTGTGTGTGTGTGTGTGTGTGTGTGTGTGTGTGTGTGTGTGTGTGTGTGTGTGTGTGTGTAAAATAATGAATGGACACCATATGGTCACTTTTGTGATGCAAACAATTGCCATGGGGGGAAATCCATAAACCGTACAATGGGACTATAACCAAAGGTTTCAAACTAAATTTCCCTAGGGACATAATAACAATTGACTTGACTTGTTTTGACTTTAAACTACTGAATGTCCTTGTCTTACTAGGGACGAAAAAAGAAAAAATAGGTTCACTGATGTTCAGCTATTATTTTTTATTTTTTTCATATTTCTCTCACTCTTATAATAACTTAATGATAAATGCACATTTGATCCCTTTATGGATGAAACTGAGGGTCCAGTAAGCTCTTGGACAGATTACTGGTTCAGTATTTATATCAATAGATACACTGCCCACATGGCTCAATGAAGTGGTCTACATGCTGGACATAAATTATATTCCCAAACGTCATAAGATTACTAAAGCAGATTTTGCTATATTCCCACGCAATCAACAGTATTTCAGGAACATTGTGACACACATCAACTAATCTATCATATTCAACTTTTTTCATGTCATCATAAATGATGGACATGCCACTTCTGATATCCCTGCAGTAATTGTTTTAAATGAACAATACTGGGGTGTTTCCACAGAAAGCAGATGAATCTCAATAGAAAGAGCATGATGTTATGACAGTACGACAAGATGCAAAGGAAGCTCATTTGATGTGATCATTTCTAGTGCAATAGCATAGCGTACTTAGGCAGAGTCAAGTGACAACATGGTTTGGTATACTGTGTAGATAAAAATGATATACTCTACATATTTGACAGTAAACAGAGATGTTTACATTGGTGATGTACCATCCAGCAGAATAGATGTGTTCGTATTCCATCAGCCTCTCAAACTGGACCTGGGTTCTCTCAAATAATATCAAAATCGACCAATGAATCTAGAGTTAATGTTCCATATTTTGCCCAATTCCTTCATTAATGTGATAGATGACCGCAGAGGGGGGGGCCTTTTCAATGTTTAATGAGTACGAGAAAAACAACAACCAATCAGATTGGCAGCCAACAGCCATTGAGTATTCTACTGCTATTCACTCTCATCCCTGTCACATATATCCTGTGGATAGGCTGTATACTGTAGCTTCATATGAGTGCTTTCTCCGCACTAGCATAATATTACATGTTCCCTGAAGGCTGGCATGTGTTATCTGTCCCGCTGAGGCTTTACATTGATTTCAGCAGATTTCTAGAGTGATTTTTGTAAGAGCATTTGGCGGAGATTAGTTTGCCTCTGAAAGCTTTTGGTTGGCTATTTAACAGAGACTCAGGCCAGCATTACCTTCCTGGCCCAGCTCTAAGCAGCACTAGATGAGCGGATGCTGATAAAGAGAGAGGATTGCTGTCAGGCAAAGCTGATCTCCCACCTTGTGCACGGGATTCTGTAGGCCAAATACAGGTGTACGAAGGTCCAGTCTCATGAACAATCCCCTTAGGCCTAATGGATTTGTATCACTAAGCTGCACGACACTCACTTGAAAGTAAGTCAGGCCATTTAGGAGTTGAGACTGGGTGATGGGAGGGAAATGAACTCATTAACTCAATAGGGTAGTGATCGGTAGGCATGATCCAGGGATGGGTATTTTGTACGTTTGTAAACTCCTCGTGATGTTCTCTATCATGGACCTGAGTTACATAACCTGACATTCATTGCTATATTTTTGTTTACTTTCATAGCTGATTCATAGAAAAAGAAACACCCTATCAAAACAGTTCAGATGTGAAGTGGGTGTGAACTGGGTGTAGTTAATATTGGTCATCAGCATAGAGATTCATTCTATGTAATTCTATGGTCATGGGTGTCTGTTTCTACTACTCTGGGGCCAGACGGAGACAGGGCTTTACTGTGAGATCACAAGCTTACCGAACAGACAGACAACTCGGGATATAGCATTGGCTACTAAGGGTGAGTCATGGTTAAGTACAAGCCTGTGAGGTGTCACTGTCAACATGAGAACGAGACAGACTCCAATATGACTGACAGAGAACACCATCCCAGCAAGAGATCAGAGCAATTTAGACATTGACTTTTGAGGAGCTCTTTCTTCACTCAGTTTTGATATCACATAACAAAGTGTGAGGTTTTACAGGGCAACGGTCTAAATATATTTATACATTTATTGAAACTTTATTTAACTAGGCAAGTCAGTTAAGAGCTAATTCTTATTTACAATGACGGCTTAAGACAGAGTGGGTGGCTCTCCATGGCATCATTTACCCCCAGCAATAAGCTATGGCTTCAGACAAAGTCAAACAATAGATCAAATCAAATCAAACTGTATTTGCCATATGCGCCGAATACAACAAGTGTAGACCTTACCGTGAAATGCTGAATACAACAAGTGTAGACCTTACCGTGAAATGCTTACTTACAAGACCTTAACCAACAATGCAGTTCAAGAAGAAGAAAATATTTACCAAGTAGACTAAAATAAAAAAGTATTATTAAAAAGTAACACAATAAGAATAACAATAACGAGGCTATATACAGGGGGCACCGGTACCGAGTAAGTGTGCAGGGGTACAGGGGGCGAAGTGACTATGCATTGGTAACAAACAAACAGTGAGTAGTAGCAGTGTATAAGAGGGGTCAATGTAAATTGTCCGGTGTCGATTTTTATGAATTGTTCAGCAGTCTTATGGCTTGGGGGTTGAAGCTGTTGAGGAGCCTTTTGGTCGTGGACTTGGTGCTCCGGTACCGCTTGCCGTGCAGTAGCAGAGAAAACAGTCTATAACTTGGGTGACTGGAGTCTCTGACAATTTTCTGGGCATTCCTCTGACACCGCCTATTATATACAGTTGAAGATGGAAGTTTACATACACCTAGGTTGGAGTCATTAAAACGAGTTTTTCCAACCACTCCACACATTTCTTGTTAACAAACTAAAGTTTTGGCAAGTCGGTTCGAACATCTACTTTGTGCATGACACAAGTAATTTTTCAACAATTGTTTACAGACAGATTATTTCACATATAATTCACTGTAACACAATTTCAGTGGGTCAAATGTTTACATATACTAAGTTGACTGTGCCTTTAAACAGCTTGGAAAGTTCCAGAAAATTATGTTGTGGCTTTAGAAGTTTCTGATAGGCTAATTGACATCATTTGAGTCAATTGGAGGTGTACATATGGATGTATTTCAAGGCCTACCTTGAAACTCTTTGCTTGACCTCATGGGAAAATCAAAAGAAATCAGCCAAGAACTCAGAAAAAAAATTATAGACCTCCACAAGTCTGGTTCATCCTTGGGAGCAATTTCCAAACACCTGAAGGTACCACGTTCATCTGTACAAACAATAGTATGCAAGCATAAACACCATGGGACCACACAGGCGTCATACCGCACAGGAAGGAGACGCGTTCTGTCTCCTAGAGATGAACGTACTTTGGTGCGAAAAGTGAAAATCAATCCCAGAACAACAGCAAAGGACTTTATGAAGATGCTGGAGGAAATAGGTACAAAAGTATCTATATCCATAGTAAAACAAGTACTATATCGATGTAACCTGAAAGACTGCTCAGCAAGGAAGAAGCCACTGCCCCCCAAAAAAAGCCAGACTACGGTTTGCAATTGCACATGGGGACAAAAATCGTACTTTTTGGAGAAATGTCCTCTGGTCTGATGAAACAAAAATAGAACTGTTTGGCCATAATGACCATCGTTATGTTTGGAGGAAAAAGGGGGAGGCTTGCAAGCCAAAGAACACCATCCCAACCGTGAAGCACGGGGGTGGCAGCATCACAAAATCACAAAATTGTGCACTTCACAAAATAGATGGCTTCATGAGGAAGGAAAATCATGTGGATATATTGAAGCAACATCTCAAGACATCAGTTAAAGCTTGGTCGCAAATGGGTCTTCCAAACGGACAATGACCCCAAACATACTTCCAAAGCTGTGCAAAATGGCTTAAGGACAACAAAGTCAAGGTATTGGAGTGGCCATCACAAAGCCCTGACCTCAATCCTATAGAAAAGTTGTGGGCAGAACTGAAAAAGCATGTGCGAGCAAGGAGGCCTAAAAACCTGACTCAGTTACACCAGCTCTGTCAGGAGGAATCGGCAAAAATTCACCCAACTTGTTGTGGGAAGCTTGTGGAAGGCTACCCGAAACGTTTGACCTAAGTTAAACAATTTAAAGGCAATACTACCAAATACTAATTGAGTGTATGTAAACTTCTGACCCACTGGGAATGTGATGAAAGAAATAAAATCAGAATTAAATCATTCTCTCTACTATTATTCTGACATTTCACATTTTTATAATAAAGTGGTGATCTTAACTGACCTAAGACAAGGAATTTTTACTAGGATTTAATGTCAGGAATTGTGAAAAACTGAGTTTAAATGCATTTAGGTGTATGTAAACTTCTGACTTCAACTGTAGGTCCTGGATGGCAGGAGGATTAGCCCCAGTGATGTACTGGGCCGTTTGCACTACCCTCTGTAGCGCCTCATGGTCAGATGCCGAGCAGTTGCCATACCAGGCGGTGATGCAATCAGTCAGGATGATCTTGATGGTGCAGCTGTAGAACCTTTTGAGGATCTGGGGACCCATGCCAAATCTTTTCAGTCTCCTGAGGGGGAAAAGGTTTTGTCGTGCCCTCTTTACGACTGTCTTGGTATGTCTGGACAATGATAGTTCATTGGTGATGTGGACACCAAGGAACTTGAAACTCTCGACCCACTTCACTACAGCCCCGTCGATGTTAATGGGGGCCTGTTCGGCTCGCCTTTTCCTGTAGTCCACGATCAGCTCTTTTGTATTGCTCACATTGAGGGAGAGGTTGTTGTCCTGACACCACACTGACAGTTCTCTGACCTCCTCCCTATATGCCGTCTCATTATTGTCGGTGATCAGGCCTACCTACCACTGTTGTGTCGTCAGCAAACTTAATGATGGTGTTGGAGTCGTGTTTGGCCGCGCAGTCATGGGTGAACAGGGAATACAGGAGGGGACTAAGTCCACACCACTGAGGGGCCCCAGTGTTATGGATCAGCGTTTCAGACGTGTTGTTGCCTACTCTTACCACCTGGGGGCGGCCCGTCAGGAAGTCCAGGATCCAGTTGCAGAGGAAGGTGTTTAGTCCCAGAGTCCTTAGCTTAGTGATGAGCTTCGTGGGCACTATAGTGATGAACGCTGAGCTGTAGTCAATGAACAGCATTCTCACATAGGTGTTCCTTTTGTCCAGGTGAGAAAGGGCAGTGTGGAGTGCGATTGAGATTGTGTCATCTGTGGATCTGTTGGGGCGGTATGCGAATTGGAGTGGGTCTAGGGTGTCCGGGAGGATGTTGTTGATGTGAGCCTTTAAAAGCACTTCATGGCTACAGACGTGAGTGCCACAGGGCAGTAATCATTTAGGCAGGTTCCCTTCGCTTCCTTGGGCACAGGGACTATGGCGGTCTGCTTGAAACATGTTGGTATTACAGACTCGGTCAGGGAGAGGTTGAAAATGTCAGTGAAGACACTTGACAATTGGTCCACGCATGCTTTGAGTACACATCCTGGTAATCTGTCTGGCCCAGCGGCTTTGTGAATGTTGATCTGTTTAAAGGTTTTGTTCACATCTGCTACCGAGAGCGTTATCACACAGTCATCCAGAACAGCTGGTCGTCTCGTGCAGGCTTCAGTGTTGCTTGCCTTGAAGCGAGCATAAAAGGCATTGCAGATGTAGATGCTTTTATAGTAAAAGCAAATGAATTATCTGTTGCCCCTTTGTTCCTAATGTTTTTTGTAAGTAGGGAATATTGGCAAACATAAGAAAACAAAGAATACATAATAGCTTTTTTGAGATGTCAGTCCCATTGCTTCAAAGCAACTTTGACATCTCCTCGCTCCTGTGTAGTCCATGCTGCTGCAGTACTATGGCTGCAACATCACATAGGGTGCACGCTAATAAGTTGACATATCTGGTGGCGCACACTAATAAGATGAGATGTCCCCTCTCCTCTCTAGTCCATGGATTGCACTGCTATTTCTGTAACATCACAGGTTCACACTAACAATTTGACATGTCTACTGGTGCACACTAATACGTTTACATATCTACCAGTGCACACTGACAAAGTGATACGTCTCCCCTCTCTCCTCCCTAGTCAATGGGTTGCAGTGCTATGGCTGTAACATCATCCAGGGCCAGAGGTACGTGGACATTGGCTGCACCAACCCAGAGGTCCTCACCTGCACACACTCACACAAGGGCTTCAAGCACCGCTTCTGCATCAAGACAGAGAGCAGTGAGTTTGTTTCTCATGTTCCTGAACTGATGACTGTCTCAATCAATACCTGTCTTCATCTCCAGTCCCTCCCTTCCATAGACGTTCTCCTTCACAGTCTTCTCTGTCTGTTAATTAATGTGTTTGTGTGAAAGAACCCTGTAATGTCAATATGTAGAAAGTCTATTGACCCTCATTGTGCAGAACATGTAGATTAAACAGGAAGAAATCCCCAAACTTCTCCTCTGCACTCTTTAGCCATACTATTGTACGACAAAAGGGCAATATCTTATCTCGATGTGAAGATTCCATGGCATCTTGCTACATAGCTACAACGAGGGCTTTATTACACCAAATTTGTAAATAACGGTCAGTCACTCCTGCAAGTAAAATCAACATAGAGACGACGGACTGCCATACATAATATTAAATACTTGATGGAGATCTGCTGACATCCATGCATGTAAGATCCAGCTGTTCTGCTGTTGACAGCTGAAGGAGCCACTCACGTAAAGGGCTGATGTGGCACTGTTTTCTATTGGTTCAGAGAAATAATGGGGTCAATGAATGCTAAGACGGGATGCAGGATCCCTTTAAACAGCATCTTGGGGATCATCTAGAACTGTTCTTCACTTTAATCCCATGGGCACAACTCCGACTGGTCCGGCGGCTGCTATTTCATAACCAGCTTAGCGTCCCACTCCCCTCGCTTTGTCCCCAGCTGGGAGATTTGTCTGATGCGGCTGTTCCCCACCTGGACTGTATCCACCGCCCAGCGGTCACTTTCTTAAGACTGACGGGGGATTTATGGCTCTTGTTAGACAAAAGTGGTCTGCTCTGACTTAAAGAGAGCATTGATGTGGGTGTTTTTTCTCAAGGGTTGTAGAAGGTTTACGTACCAAATTTTATGGAGTGTTTGATGGCTTGGCTGGATGCCCTTATGTAGTTGTACAATAACAACTTTCAATCAACGGCCAAGTTTGAACTTTTTATCTCTGACTTACAGACATGCATATTTTTCAATCTATTGTACACATACGATGTGTCCTCCTAAGCAACCATTACATTCAATCAGTAAACACAGTTTATCACATGGAAAATGGAGAGATCTGATGATGTAATTCCATTCTATGACAGCATCCCTCTCTGCACTCCTTTGGCACTCAAGGACTTCAAAACACACATGAATACACTGGCATTCTTTGCTTCTTTTGCCTCCTTCCTGATGACCTCGCCATCTACTTGTCACTCTTCTCTGACTTCCTGTCATTTCAGCGGCCCTGGGAATTGTCCTGACCAGTGGATGTGCCACGTCAAGACACTGCCAGCAACATGAGCTGCCTGGAGTGCGCATCCACTGCTGCGCCTCAGACCTATGTAACAGTACCCCCTGCTGTCGAGCAATCATATTGCATTACATCTGCGCCCTGGCAAGCCTGCTGCTGCTGAGGTTGTGGTTGTGATATGAGGTCACAACTTGTACAGGGACTCAACAATCGATCAAATACAAATATGGAACTCGGGATAAACCATCTATGAATGACACTTTACATTGCTAATTCTCAGTGTCTCTTCTCAGCTTCACATGTTAAGAGTCTGAGAGGAGGGTTGTACAACACATACATCAGAGCAATGTGCAATAGCAGCTTTTGTGACAATGACTTTACACTGGACTCCTTATCCCAATGTCAGAATAGAAAGGCAAATAACTAAGCCAAGGTTTTCTCATAATCCATTATAACGATGATTTTACACAGTCATTGAGTTTAGGAAGTGTCCCAGAGAGTAATGTTCATTAACAAATCATCACACAGGCGGATGGGTATCGAAGAAAAGGAAAAGCAAGGTTGTTAGTTATATGGTTTGAATAGCATTGGAATGAGTGATCTGGGGGATTAATTGGCAGCTGTGACATTCTGTATTTATTCAAATTGATACCATCTTAGTCCTAATCATCAGTACTGCTTCAGTTGCTTGTAAAGCGTAAATCTTAACTTATGTGGGTTATGTTTATTCAGGGTTAAACCCTAGATAATACAGTAAAATAAGGTTCAACGTAAACCTGTATTGTTTATTCCGTTTCCTTGGAGATGCACGCTGCATGTTGCTTTTATTTCAGATTGTAAAAATGTACAAAATAATAGTACAGTGAAAGCATGTAATGTTGTGAAATAGTGTATTAAAATACTTAGTCATACCATGTTCTCTATCCTGTACTATAACATACACACTTATATATTGTTCATTAGTAACCATGGTATAAATGCTATCTAAAACATTGGTCTAAATCATTCATGCAACTGAGATGAAGATGCCCACAGAGAGACTAAAAAGAAGACTGAAAAGTTACTCTTTACATGGCAAGGTAAGTAACCTACAATTAATCCCAGAAAAACCATCACCTTTTTTTTGTGAGACTTGTGTTGTTCTATGCTTCCATCTCAGAGCAGTTACGTCCAAGTTAGGATGTCTTTACATCCTCTGGGCACTAGATGTCTTCTGTGAGGGAGTTAGGAAGTTCATACACAATCATGAGAAATATATCACGTGGGAAAAGGCGTTTTCTGTGCACGAAAAATAAAGTATTGTGTTGATTTTATGACAGCTGATGCATTTCTGGTAGGAATTGTACCTTTACTTAACAAGGCCAGTCAGTGAAGAACAAATTATTATTTACAATGATAGCCTACCGGGGAATAGTTGGTTAACTGCCTTGCTCAGAGGCAGAACGACAGATTTTTTATCATTACAGCTTGGGGATTCGATCTAGCAAACTTTCGGTTACTGGCATAACGCATAACCAGTAGGCATACTGCCGCCAGAATAGTGACAAAGTCTGATCAGCGTGCTAGCGTTCTTATCACAGTCTGATTTATTAGGCAACTATCGTTTTTATTTATTTATTCAAGCTTTTATCAGGCTTTTATCATACTGAGACCAAGGTCTATATTACAGTGAGCCCGAAATTACAGGAAATACACACATCAAAATATAAATACAAAATACAAGCAGAAAGAAAAACATGGTCATAAAAAAATAACACATTGTATTTATTATGGATCCCCCATATTCATCAGTAATAAGGTCTTCAATCAGGTCTTCAATTGCCCTACAGGCATCAAAATATAAAATGTAAGAAAATGTTGAAGATTGTTCCACAAATAAGATGCAAGAAAACTAAACACTTATTTACCTAACTCAGTAGAGACCAAAGGAATTTCCACAGTTAGCCATCTCTAAGACCAGGTGTGGTAACTGGCATGTCTAAAATGTAGTAAAGATGTTAGGTACAATGGAATTGTACGGAGCCCTTTTGGAAAAGTGATTTATAAATGAAAACATCCCAATGTATCAACATATGTGACATCAAATGGCCTATTTATTGCCTTACCCCCTCACGCCATTTGCACGCACTGTATATAGACTTTTTTCTATTGTGTTATTGACTGTACGTTTGTTTATTCCATGTGTGTGTTGTTGTTTGTGTCTCACAGCTTTGCTTTATCTTGGCCAGGTCGTAGTTGTAAATGAGAACTTGTTCTGGCTTACCTGGTTAAATAAAAAATTGCACAAAAAAAAGACAGCCACCGAACTTTCTGGTAGAGAATGCCGTGATGAGTACTAAAATTGTCGCCCGTAATAAAGCGCAGTGCACTACGAAAAACTGTATCTAAGGGCTTTAATGAAGTGGCAGCTGCGTTCATTCATATAGAGGATGTTGCCATAGTCTAGCACCGATAGGAATGTCAACATTGACTACAGCTCAGTGTTCAACACCATAGAGCCCACAAAGCTCATCACTGAGATAAGGACCCTGGACTAAACTCCTCCCTCTGCAACTCGATCCTGGACTTCCTGAAGGGCCGCCCCCAGGTGGTAAGGTTAGGCAACATTACACCTTCCACACTGATCCTCAACACCGGGGCCCCTCAGGGGTGCGTGCTTAGTCCCCTCCTGTATTCCATGTTCACCCACGACTGGATGGCCAGGCAAAACTCCAACAGCATCATTCAGTTTGCTGACGACACGACAGTGGTAGCCATGGCAGTGTGGTGCCAGAACAACAACCTCTTCCTCAATGTCAGCAAGACAAAATAGCTGATCGTGGACTACAGGAAAAGGAGGGCTGAACAGGCCCCCATTAACATCGACGGGGTTGTAGGGGAGCAGGTTGAGAGTTTCAAGTTCCTTGGTGTCCACATCACCAACAAACTATCATGGTACAAACACAACAAGACAGTCGTTCGCGCCTGGTTCGCGCCCAGGTATGGGCGAGGGGACGGTATAAGGTTATACTGTTACAAGTGCGTACGGCCAAATACATCACTGGGGTCAAGCTTCCTACCATCCAGGACCTATATACAAGGCGATGTCAGGGGAAGGCCCAAACATTTGTCATAGACTGTTCTCTCTGCTACTGCACGGCAACTGGCACCGGAGCCCCAAGTCTAGGTCCAAAAGGCTCCTTAACACCTTCTACACCTATTTCTATAGAAGAAGCCCATTTAACTCATCAATATTATTTTTAAAAGACAGTTTTTCAACTATCCAGATGCATAGATAAGCAGGGACACGATCAATGTGGACACCATCCAAAGTACATATGCTTAAATCATCAGAGTTATGTGCTCAAGAGAACAACATATACTTAGTTTAACCTGCATTCAATACTAATTTCAGGTCAATAAAGTTTTATGTTATACAATGAAGGCAGACTGTAGGTCAGATAGAGCCTGGTCAACCGTGGGGCCAATAGCATACACAACAGTATCATCTAAATACAAGTGCAGGTTACACAAGTGGAAGTCGATATTGTTAATGTAAACAGTAAAAAGCACAGGGGCCAGAATTGACCCCTGCGGGACACCTTTCTTAATATCGAGGAAACCTTATTTAACACCATCAGTAGATACACATTGACTTCTGTCAAGTCATTTTTAAACAAGTTACATGCAGCATGAAGCCTTCCCTCCATAGCCTATTCCATATCAACAAAAGAGAATTGGGTCTGATAGCCTCTGAGGTTTACAAAATAGATCATCTTATTGTTTATGTGTCTGGGTGTGAATCATAAAGAAAATACATTTGATCTACAAATCCTAAACCTAGTTATGGAATATGTTTAGTTGGCTTAGATCCTATTCCCAACACGTCTTTCTTTATAAATATTCCTAGTGTGGGGCCACAACAAAAGGACCAGCAATTAAATATATAGTACTGTACTTTGACACTGATGGTAGAATATTAGGTTAGTCTACTCGCACACATGTAGGCTGAGGCCGTCGGATGCAGCACTGTCATCACATCGACCAAAGCCTTAGTGATTCTTCATGCCACAAAACGGTTTAATATCGGCGACACTACCTATCGCGTCCAATACATTGATAATGATTTTTCAGTTTGCGCACTTCATTGCGCATTTATAATTAGTGCAAACAGCGCAAATCGCCTCATATGCATTGCCCTTTGTCCCAGAAGCCACACAACAGAAGGAAAAACCCTGTGCAGTGCAAGCAGCCATCTTGGACAGGCAGGCAAGGTAGATACTTCAGCCAGGATAACCTGCAGATCTCTTCTGAAGAGCTCAAGACATTAAATCGACAATTTCCGGTAAGAATATAAACATGATATAGGAGTGTTCGTATCCACATATAGCTAACACATTTATAAAACTTTGAACCTTCTGTGTTACAAATTATAGTGGCTAGCTAACAGCAAGCTACTTCGCTAATATAGTTAAGTTAGCGGTTAGCTAGCCAACGAGTAAAGTGTCTACTAGCTAATGTTATCTATCTTGCGCTGTGTAATATATTACCATTCTTCACAGGCACTCGTGGTTTTGTTTAGCCATTGTGGATCTAGCCAGGTGTCTGTCGTTTTTGGGAACAGGCCATTGCTTTTGAGCTAACGTTGGCTAACTACTGTAGTATCCGAAAGAGTAACGTTACGCTGGCTAGCTATCATTTGTTGGCCCCAACATTTCGCCTAAGTTAGTTATCAAGGCTCATGTCATGGTAACGGTATTCCTCCCTTTAGGTCGACACGGCTAGCTACCTGTTCGCCAATAAATGATGACACATGTATTATGGTTAGCCAGTTTAGCCTGTTTCCAGCTGGCTAGTTAGCTAGCAGGTCGATGGAGATGGCTAATGTTAACTAGTCTAGTACGTTATGGTCATAGCTGGACATTTAACTGCTCCAGCTAGCAACACACACCTCTCCCAACTTCACTGCCAGTACATTTTACAATACATTATTTTAGCGTCCCGTCTAAACAATAAACCAATATGCTAGCTTTCTAAACAGACTGTTGCCACGGCTTGTGTTGATAGCATCAGCTAGCTAACGTCGTTGGCCAGTAGATAGGGGCTTTGGGGTGTTATATTCGTAGGTAATTAGTTTATCAACCTTTTCATCTCATGTAGCTAGCTATAGTCAGATGTGTGCTTTAACTGTCATGAGCAGTTAGCTAGATTATACCCTCCCACTAGCCTACACTGTCACAAGCCAACTGTATTGTTCTGAAATTGTGGCGTTCATTCATACATCAAAAGGTCCAACGCAGCCGTTTAATCTCAATATCAAATCATTTCTGGGTAACAATTAAGTGCATTACTGTCATTGTTTTCAATTTAAGTTGTAAAAAATAAACAAACAATTTCTCAAGCATAAATGTTGCTAGGACTGTTTTGGAGTGGTCTGATTGAGGGGTCTAATGCAGGGTTTCCAAAACTCGGTCCTGGGGCCCCACTAGGTGCATGTTTTTGGTTTTTGCTCTAGCACTACAAAACTGATTCAAATAACCAACTCATTATCAAGCTTTGATTATTTGAATCAGCTATGTTTGGGAAACCCTGGCCCAATGGAAGGGACATGCAACCTAAAAACTAGCTTTTATTGGCAGAGAGGAGGGCAAACTCTTTGTTATTGGTCTATTAACTTACTCTGCCTGGCAGGCAGTCCAACCCAATTTCATAGTGTGGAAATATATTTAAAACACAGGAAAATTACATTTTTTACTGCACAGGCCCTTAGTTTAAAAATGTATAGTACAGTTGCTGTTTAGCTCAGCCAGCTATCCAGTAATAACATAGATGACACAGCATGCATCCATATCTAGGCCTTGTCTCTGACAGTAAAGGCTGGCCCATCACTGAAATATTTATTTGATATAAGAATGAGGCTTTGATTAGGATGGGATATGAATGTATTCATGTAGATGTGTCATCACCTGAGATACTCCTCTCCTCTGTGTGACAAGAGCTCAGGCATTTGTTTTTTTCTTGGCCTTGAATTTTACTTTGATGGAAAAATATTCCCTTAAAATGGCAGATCACACAGTGAAAGAAATACACTGAATGTGCACTGATTGAACCCAAGTTTTGCAATTGATTTGTCCATTCCATCTCTGCCTTTGGTAATGGTGATCACAACCCAAATGCGCTTCTGCAATTTACAGCAGGATTTTGTTTGTATAGCAGCATAGCAATATGACAATGAGGAAGAGAAAAAATAGCCCAGATGTACAGTATGTGACACCAATTATATTTGTTCAACAACAGGAAGTGGATGTGATAAGGTGACAGCGCTCTGTTTTATGAATCAGTGCTAGTGTATGGAGAAGTGCTGAGACTGCAGTCTGGTCACATGCTCTCAATCGCGCTCTCCTTGGATGTATACTTCTCCAGGGCCTCGTTTGGGGAAAAAGGGAATTATTCCTATAATTTACCCAAAGAAGAAGTAGCCCTAGTGTACAGCTCTAGTAGGCCTATAGCTTTCGCCTTATGGAAAAACTCACACGAGTCTGGAGGCACCACATGACAGAGGGTCATGTGAGGGGAGGCAGTCAGGCTAGCAGCAAGGCTAGCAGCAAGGCAGGCTGTGATACTAGTGCACGTCACGGTCAGTGTATCAAATCCCTTATTGGAGCTTATCCCACACGCTAACTACATGACTTCCCTTACCACCTCAACTGTCTTTATACTTGTTTACTTCTCTACTGTACTCTCGCTGCACTTTGTTTTTCAAGCAGGCAGAGCTGGAATGGGGAGTGAGGCCATTTTGTTGTAGGCCAGTTCAGGGGAGTGGCACCCAAGGGTCTCTGACCAACCCCATGCCGAGAGGATGAGGCGACGGGGACACCTTGACCTGGAATTAACCCCCTCAGATTCAATTCTGGAAGATGATCCTAAATATCAGTCTTCCGTGATTAGTTTACTCAATTTGCCTCTTTATATCACAATGTGAGGGTTCTTAATTCACCCCTCTTTCTTCACCCGGACTGTTCTCCTTTAACACTCCTTCTCTTCTTCACCTTCTCCCATCTTCTCTCAAGTCAACCCACCCCAGCTCTAGCCTGAGGCATTTGTCATAGTGCTATATTGTTTAGCAGGAAAACTTGGTCATTGAACAGCAGGCCACATCATGTGTTTTTCTGGTTTGCACCAGGCTCTATTGCATAGCAATTTTAATCTCCAACATCTGGTTTAACTGCAATGCATTTATAATTGCTGTGTACTGAACCACAGACTTAAGAGAAACTTCTCAGATAGAGAGAAACATTCTCTAGAGATGATAACAGATAGCCTAGTCACAATTAATCGCAAGTTAGAAGACTTGTATGTGTAGGCTATTATTCAGGGTGATTGATTTGTAATCAGATCCCATTGTTCCCTTGTGCCTTCTACTTGCATTACAGATGTCCACTCTCAGTTATAGTGTGAGACTGAATTACTGACAAGTGAATTATTTGAATCGATCGTGAGAATGCCTTCTCTCTTCCTGAAAAGTTGATGCTCTTATGTGAAGTCAGATCATGTATTCATAAACAAGGCTGATTTCAATTTGAGACTATATTTAATCCAAGCATTTGTTTGAATATTTTCAAATGTAAATGACTGTGTGTGTATATTCCTGATTATCACCCATCCTTTCTTATAGACTATGGAATAGACTATATTACCATATAAGCAGCAATGGATAATAATTCAGAGAGGTGTCTGTGCTATAAATAGCAGGCAGCTTCTAACAGCGATGCCTGATCGTCTCTTTATATACAGTACCAGTCAAAAGTTTGGACACCTACTCATTCAAGGGTTTTTCTTTATTTGTACTATTTTCTACATTGTAGAATAATAGCGAAGACATAAACACTGAAATAACACACATGGAATCATGTAGTAACCAAAAAAAGTGGGTAACTGTGCCTTGAATTCTAAATCAATCAGATCATCCGTTCACCTGCTCTGCGTCTCACAAAGACACGACAGTTGGAACCAAATATCTCAAATTTGGACTCATCAGACCAAAGGACAGATATCCACCAGTCTAATGTCCATTGCTTGTGTTTCTTGGCCCAAGCAAGTCTCTTCTTCTTATTGGTGTCCTTTAGTAGTGGTTTCTTTGCAGCAATTCAACCATGAAGGTCGGATTCGTGCAGTCTCCTCTGAACAGTTGATGTTGAGATGTCTGTTACTTGAACTCTGTGAAGCATTTATTTGGGCTGCAATCTGAGACTGGTAACTAATTAACTTATCCTCTGCAGCAGAGGTAACTAAGGTCTTCCTTTCCTGTGGCGGTCCTCATGAGAGCCAGTTTCATCATAGCGCTTGATGGTTTTTGCGACTGCACTTGAAGAAACATTCAAAGTTCTTGAAATGTTCCGTATTGACTGACCTTCATGTCTTAAAGTAATGATGGACTCTAATTTCTCTTTGCTTATTTGAGCTGTTCTTGCCATTAATATGGACTTGGTCATTTACCAAATGGGGCTATCTTCTGTATACCACCCCTACCTTGTCACAATGCAACTGATTGTCTCAAACGCATTAAGAAGGAAATCAATTCCACAAATTAACTTTTAACAAGGCACACCGGTTAATTGAAATGCATTCCAGGTGACTACCTCATGAAGCTGGTTGAGAGAAAGCCACAAGTGTGCAAAGCTGTCATCAAGGCAAAGGGTGGTTACTTTGAAGAATCTAAAATATATGTTGATTTGTTTAACACTTTTTCTGGTTACTACATGATTCCATGAGTGTTATTTCACTGTTTATGTCTTCGCTATTATTCTACAATGTAGAAAATAGTCAAAAATAAAGAAAAACCCTTGAATGAGTAGGTGTGTCCAAACTATACATTGAAGAATCTTATATCTAAAATATATTTTGATTTAACACTTTTTTTGGTTACTACATGATTCCATGTGTTACTTAATAGTTTTGATATCTTCACTAATCTTCTACAATGTAGAATATAGTGAAACAATAAAGAAACCCTGTAATGAGTAGGTGTCCAACATTTTAACTGCTACTGTAGGTGTAGTTAGTTATAATTCTAACCCATATGAATGAATGTCGCTCAGCAGAAAGGCAACAGATGAGTTGTGTGGGTAGCTGGTATCTAGGGATACCAATTACTTAGGGCCTAGACCTGTGTGTTTCCATGCAGTATCTAGCCAGACTGTTAAGTGGAATTTAAAGGTGCTACTTGTCCTCCCTTGGGTACTCTTGTGAAATGACACCTGCTAGTGGTTCTGACAGAGCCTCTGTATAATGGACTAGGGAGACGCAAGGAAACGCTATCCCTCTTAAAACCTCTCCTCTTCTACAGCCTAATGTAACGTCTTCCTTTCATTTGAGATTAAAAGGAGCTGTGCACATATGATGCAATTTCCTGAATGTGAAGTCTAATGAAATTGCTTGCCTCAAAGTGACACAACACTGCTGGGGATGTTGGCTGCCTGTCCTTGCTGTATCGATGACACAGTTGGCTAGAAGCCTCATATTTATCTGAGTGTATCATAGAAAATAGCTGCTTATTTTCTAAGCAGATCGATGTTGTTCTTTTTTAATGTTCATACACACACCTCAGTCTGCCTGGGACCATGGACCTAAGCCTTTGCTGTTGTGGAGAGTATAGCCTTGTTCCCCCATTGGCTAAGCACAGGACAAGGCTAATGCTTACCATTCAATTTAAACCTCTCTGTTTACTCCGACATCTGTCTGAGAGTTCTCAGAGCAGCAGCAGTTCGAGGTTTGTGATGCAGAGAGAGGAAACACGCCATTGAACATGGTGCATAATGGTGATGATCAACCAACCCAACATAAACACCCATTTGGTCCTATGCACTTGTTTTAGCTTCTGTTGTGTGAGATTAGGCAACATCTAGAGAAGTTCTCTATCTTCATCTTGATGAAAACGAGTGGGTAAGCGATTTTGATTAATGAGCCTCTCAAAATGATAACATCCGTATTGTAATTGGTGGTTATTCATCCTCTAACTAACCCCATTAGTTAATGGCTGCTGGCCTGAAGATCATAATGGAAACTTCAAATTGTAGGTGCATCTCGGGATAGTAATACAGGGGAGTCTGGAGTCTGGCTCTGCCCCGTCTCCACTTGTTACAGTCCGTGGTACTGTTCTGAATAAGATGGCTTATTGGAAGAGCTCCCCTGACAGGCCCTGTTCATCAGTGTGTGTGATCTATGATGACCCTCCCTGTCTTTATTTATTTTTATTTTTTGCAGCCTCCCTCCCCTTTTAGGTCTCTTTTCCCCAGCTAGGCTAAGAGTCGTTGTCAAATCCTGGTTGGTTTCTCTTCTTACACAACCTGCCCACAGGGTGCGTCCTAATAATCTTTCCTTTCTCCTGAAGTGTACACTCGTTCACCACTTCCCACAAATCTAAAGACGTTGGATTGGTGGAGGCATGAGCTAGAGCTAGTTTCCACCATGTTTCTTATACCAGAAATGTCCTTTCAAATCAGTGAAGTGAAAAAGTGCGCACTTTGGGAGGAAGGACAGATAATTGGGACCTTTCCAGTGATAGCTGGGTGAAGCTTGACTTCTTCATGCTGATTTGATGGACAGACATCAGTTGAGTTTGGCCCTGTAGATTAATATCCGATATTGGAGTTACAAATACGTTGACTTTATGTGGTCAGATGCATCGCTATCAGATGGTTTCAGCTCTTCCAGCTGGGTTGAGTCCTACCCATATGTTTGAGAGGTCAGTGCTCCTGGGCCTGCTGTCTAACTGAGAAATCACATGACAGGAATCCTGAGAAATCAGGAATTATTCATACTACCTAGAATAAAGTTTTAGTTCTCATACAGCACACCAGCTGCTCAGTCTGTCTAGTACGGTCTGAGACATGGTGACATCATTCTTTACTGAGCATGTTGACCAATTCACAGGCCCATGCTATCTGCCAGGCATAATGTTGTAGTTTAATGTTATGGAGTGCCAGTGGTCGAGCAGCGAGATGCAATGTTTCAGTTGACTAAGTGTGTGGTCAAACCAAGCACTGTACAATTAAATGGGATAGTGAGTGGTGTCGACAGACAGAATTCAATGATAATGTGTGGTTTCTGCATGATGCCCAGCTAGAGTCGGTTCATAGACAGCACCCTGATTCTTTCTCTGACTCACCTTGAGCCTTTCTCTCTCTTTCAGAGTCACGATGGCCACCGCACCGTACAACTACTCCTACATTTTTAAATATATCATCATCGGTAAGTGAGCCGCGAGCATGCGTGTTGGATTGGAATGGAGGCCTGTTTGTTTGTGTGTACAGTGCTGTATGTAGGTCACCCATTGGTTGCAGTTAGCACACAGCTCACTGAGATGCTACAAGCACTGAAAGAGCACCAATCACGAGACTAGAACCGTAGCTCAGGAGTTGGTTCTGGTCAGGTCATGTGGTCAGGATTACTCCAGGTCTCAACCATGACCCCATTACAGCAGATTCCTTTTGATTCGGTATGTGGGTCGCCATCTCTATTTTTTTTCATCAATAAATGTTTTCCCCGGAAGCTAGCCTAAGCAAAGCTAAATGGTTTGTGTTCTAATGACATACTGTACCGACAATGTGCTCGTAACAGGGTTATTAATGAACTTAAAAAATAACGATTGCTCTCCTGTTTGATTTAAATTACCAACAGAAGCAATGAGCGTACAATAACCTTATGCATCGTTGGTGCATAGCCCAGGCCAAAATGTTCTGAGTTGTGGTGGTAGTTTTATCTTGTTGTGCATTCCACTCTTCCCCTTCATCTATTTTCCAACCAGTTTGGCACCTCAAAATAGGGAAGTTAAATCTCCATATCTCTCCAACTCCCTGGAGCTTGTTTACCCTGCTGCGTTGAGGCCTTTAAAACCCCCACCTCAATGTCAACTTTGTGGACTTGTTTGACAACTGCCAAAGGCCCCCTCTTGTTTGTTGTCTGTTACCTAGACATTAATGTGGTCATACAACACACACACGTCACTTTAGCTCCGTAGCTAGAGCAGACATTCGTATATAGGCCTTAAAGGTGCAATATGCAGAAATCGCTCCGCCATTTCCTGGTTGCTAAAATTTGAGTAGTTTGCCTAATTTCAGAACTAGCACACAGAACAGATCTACTGCTTCTTAGACTTGCTTTCAATAAGAATGACAGATCTATGACTCACATTTCTATGTGAATTTATCGGGTCACCCAAAAAGTTACATATTGCAGCTTTAAAAAGTAAATAAAATGCTCTGCTCTCCCCACTCCACTAGAGGTGACCATGCCAGCTATTAAGTCAAAGCCCTGCAGGCCTGTTCATGCTGCCTCTTCAAGCGCCCTCCATATGTGTAACGCACACAACTGGCAACCACCATAGCATTCTGTTAACAATGTCTGAGGGGGAGAGGGAATATGCTCTTTCTGTGTTACAACCAGAGTTGTTCCTGGTCAGACCGAGTGTTCAGTGAAAACGAATCCCTTCATAGGAAAATATGAAACAAGTTGTATGTCTGTGTTTTTTTTGTCCTCTCCGTCTTGTATGTAATGTTAATATTTGAACATGGATCCTGACACATCTCCCTCTCTCTCTCTGTAGGGGACATGGGGGTAGGGAAGTCATGTTTGCTTCACCAGTTCACAGAGAAGAAATGTAAGTACATCCCCGGCTCCCCACTGACTCCAAACAAATACCCCCCCCCATCTCACACAGGCTGTAGGAATGGACTGTTTCACTTTAAATCCCCTCTGACGACTTCAGCTCATTGAGAGAGGGGGGGAGTTTGCGTGCCACTTTAAATCCCCTCTGACGACTTCAGCTCATTGAGAGAGGGGGAGAGTTTGGGTGCCACTTTGAAATGTGTGTCTGCTTCATGTTATTTGTGTGTGCTTTCTCAGCTGTAGCCTCAGTCAGTTCACTATAACACCCAGGCGTTTGAATGCATTTTAATGGCATTATTAGCAGGCAGCAGTAAATGCAGATGCTCTGCTCCTCATTCATCTATTTAGCATCGCATCCTGCATGGCCCGTAGACTGGGGCTCGGAACAGGCAGCTGCTTTGTGAGTGCTGAATGCCAGGTTTGAAGACTTCCTCCCTGTCTCTGGTTAACATTGAAATGCAAGTGGTAAAAAACCAACTGATCTGCCAGTCTGAAATGGATACTCAACCCAACCCACCTGCAATCTCTGTTCCCTCACAATGGAGGTGATGAAGTGCGTGTATACGGTCAAGGGTGCACCTGTTTTCTCTGTGTGGTTAGATGTGTTTGTGACTGTGTGGAAAGATGCGTATGTGTATGGGTGCTGTTCATAGTTCAAGTTGGTGCTAGCTATGCCACTGGCAGGCTGTTCTATATGGTAGGGAGAGAGATTGTGCAGGGGAAGGAGGAGGTGTAGTAACAGTAAATGGAGTAGAGAGCAGGTTAATCACAGCAGTCTGACACTCCGGAGAGGAGGAAGGGAGAGCGAGAAAGGGAGGCAGACTGCGGAAGGTCGACTGAGTCAGACTTCCGTGATGGGAGATGTTGTCGGTGAAGAAGATGCGAAGCAAGAGGTTTCACCAATGCATTTCTTTGGGCTTATTTTGTCCCGACACTTGTTGCCTGCCTTCCCCGCCTTTGGGAAAACGACTCTCATTGTTTGGGCGGAGACACGAGCATCTCGTCATTATTTTCAGATCTCTGATGTAGTTCACTCCCCAGAGTCTCTTCATGTCTCTTGACAAAGTGACAATACTCTGTTTTTGATATTTATTGAATTCTGTGTGTTATAGAGGAATGTTGCCTCCTTGGATTCCTCATAGCTATACTGACGATCTATTCCTTTCCCCACCTCTCGCTCCTCCAGTCATGGCGGACTGCCCCCACACGATCGGCGTGGAGTTTGGCACGAGGATAATCGAGGTGAGCGGCCAGAAGATCAAGCTGCAGATCTGGGACACGGCGGGCCAGGAGCGCTTCAGGGCCGTCACGCGTAGTTATTACAGGGGGGCCGCGGGCGCACTCATGGTCTACGACATCACCAGGTACGCACACACACACCGACGTGCCCGAACCTTAATGCTCCAGGTAGAAGCTGTCTGTAGGCAAAGAGCTAGGGTCAAATTACCCTTCCCTTCTGCTCAAACCATACAGAAAAAAAAAAAAAACTGGCCTCCGATAAGCATCAAGGGCCAACTTCATCCTACTCCCACCTAGTCCCCTCAGCTTGTTCTACAATACACAACCCACCCCGTTAGCTGTACTAGTCAGATTGCTCTCGGTCTGTAGGCCTATATGTCTGTGTGGGAGACAAAGGAAAGGAAAAGGGGCAGATGGCCCTCTCTTCCTGAACGAACATGGTGTCTGCATCCTGTTGCCCTCCCCACCTTCCTCCCCCAAACTGTGAGAATGTATCAGTGGCCATCTAAACTAACAGTGGAATGTGTGTCTCCTCTCATAGAAAGCATAGGCTCAGAGTAAAGCTTTAAGTAGTGTAGTATTTCTATATTGTAGTTTTCCCACTAATAGTAGTTGGTGTCTATGCAGCATGTCATTGCCTCTTTTTTATGAATTGGGATTCGATTGCTCGTTTGTTCCCTAGCCTAATTTTAGCGTTCCATATTGACACCTGTGTCTCGGACTCTAAGAACTGTTGTCAAAACTGAATCAGTAAGCGATATCAGAAAGTTTATTCTATTAGTGAAAGGATATATATAGATACAGACCCAGGAACATTTCTCCATTCGTCCTTTGATCCCACTTATGATGTGGCACACTCTGTTTTGTCCCGACCTGCCACCAGGTTAACTAACTCCCACTCTTCCCTGTGTGTGTTCCACAGGAGAAGTACGTACAACCACCTCAGCAGCTGGCTGACTGATGCCAGAAATCTGACCAACCCAAATACTGTGAGTATGGTTTCACACTGCTTCTCTCTAGCTGCCTGTCAAACACACTGTGTCTGGTTGGATGTACTACCAAGTAGTCACTCCTTCTTGCATTCTCTCATCTAATGCTCTTTGTGTCTCTGCTGTATCCCAACGCAGCACACCCAGTGTGTATGATTGATGCCCCAGAGCCCTGTCCATCTCTAAATTGCATTTTGACTATATGATTATGGCCAAATCACGCTGCTTTCATGTACAGATTAGAATATCCATTTAGCTTGCTTATACAACGTCAACATCCTAAACTCACTCAGACTGTCTGCTTGTTTGTACCCGAAGACCACAGTCTAGTTGGAAAATGGGACATGACTAGTGCCCAGATGCATTTGGAAGTTGTATATTCATTAGAGGTCAACCGGTTATGATTTTTCAATGCTGATACCGATTTATTGGAGGACCAAAAAAAGCAGTTTTAAAATTATTATTTTATATATATATATACATATACATACACAGTGCCTTGCGAAAGTATTCGGCCCCCTTGAACTTTGCGACCTTTTGCCACATTTCAGGCTTCAAACATAAAGATATAAAACTGTATTTTTTTGTGAAGAATCAACAACAAGTGGGACACAATCATGAAGTGGAACGACATTTATTGGATATTTCAAACTTTTTTAACAAATCAAAAACTGAAAAATTGGGCGTGTAAAATTATTCAGCCCCCTTAAGTTAATACTTTGTAGCGCCACCTTTTGCTGCGATTACAGCTGTAAGTCGCTTGGGGTATGTCTCTATCAGTTTTGCACATCGAGAGACTGACATTTTTTCCCATTCCTCCTTGCAAAACAGCACGAGCTCAGTGAGGTTGGATGGAGAGCATTTGTGAACAGCAGTTTTCAGTTCTTTCCACAGATTCTCCATTGGATTCAGGTCTGGACTTTGACTTGGCCATTCTAACACCTGGATATGTTTATTTTTGAACCATTCCATTGTAGATTTTGCTTTATGTTTTGGATCATTGTCTTGTTGGAAGACAAATCTCCGTCCCAGTCTCAGGTCTTTTGCAGACTCCATCAGGTTTTCTTCCAGAATGGTCCTGTATTTGGCTCCATCCATATTCCCATCAATTTTAACCATCTTCCCTGTCCCTGCTGAAGAAAAGCAGGCCCAAACCATGATGCTGCCACCACCATGTTTGACAGTGGGGATGGTGTGTTCAGGGTGATGAGCTGTGTTGCTTTTACGCCAAACATAACGTTTTGCATTGTTGCCAAAAAGTTCAATTTTGGTTTCATCTGACCAGAGCACCTTCTTCCACATGTTTGGTGTGTCTCCCAGGTGGCTTGTGGCAAACTTTAAACAACACTTTTTATGGCTATCTTTAAGAAATGGCTTTCTTCTTGCCACTCTTCCATACAGGCCAGATTTGTGCAATATACAACTGATTGTTGTCCTATGGACAGAGTCTCCCACCTCAGCTGTAGATCTCTGCAGTTCATCCAGAGTGATCATGGGCCTCTTGGCTGCATCTCTGATCAGTCTTCTCCTTGTATGAGCTGAAAGTTTAGAGGGACGGCCAGGTCTTGGTAGATTTGCAGTGGTCTGATACTCCTTCCATTTCAATATTATCGCTTGCACAGTGCTCCTTGGGATGTTTAAAGCTTGGGAAATCTTTTTGTATCCAAATCCGGCTTTAAACTTCTTCACAACAGTATCTCGGACCTGCCTGGTGTGTTCCTTGTTCTTCATGATGCTCTCTGCGCTTTTAACGGACCTCTGAGACTATCACAGTGCAGGTGCATTTATACGGAGACTTGATTACACACAGGTGGATTGTATTTATCATCATTAGTCATTTAGGTCAACATTGGATCATTCAGAGATCCTTACTGAACTTCTGGAGAGAGTTTGCTGCACTGAAAGTAAAGGGGCTGAATAATTTTGCACGCCCAACTTTTCAGTTTTTGATTCGTTAAAAAAGTTTGAAATATCCAATAAATGTTGTTCCACTTCATGATTGTGTCCCACTTGTTGTTGATTCTTCACAAAAAAATAGTTTTATATCTTTGTTTGAAGCCTGAAATGTGGCAAAAGGTCGCAAAGTTCAAGGGGGCCGAATACTTTCGCAAGGCACTGTGTATATATATATATATATAATGCACACTTTTATTTGAACTTAATATAATACATAAATAATATCAATTTAGTCTCAAATAAATAATGCAAAAACAGTATTGGAGAAGTAAAAGTGCAATATGTGCCATGTAAGAAAGCTAACGTTTAAGTTCCTTGCTCAGAACATGAGAACATATGAAAGCTGGTGGTTCCTTAACATGAATCTTCAATTTTCCAGGTAAGAAGCTTTAGGTTGTAGTTATTATAGGACTATTTCTCTCTATACAATTTGTATTTCATATACCTTTGACTATTGGATGTTCTAATAGGTACTTTAGTATTGCCAGCCTAATCTCGGTAGTTGATAGGCTTGAAGTCATAAACAGCGCAATGCTTGAAGCATTGCGAAGAGCTGCTGGCAAACGCAGTAAAGTGCTGTTTGAATGAATGCTTACGAGCCTTCTGATGCCTACCACTGCTCAGTCAGACTGCTCTATCAAATCATAGACTTAATTATAATAAAATAACACACAGAAATACGAGCCTTAGGTCATTAATATGGTAAAATCCGGAAACTATAATTTCGAAAACAAAACAGTGAAATACGGAACCGTTCTGTATTTTATCTAATGGGTGGCATCCATAAGTCTAAATATTCTTGTTACATTGCACAACCTTCATAATTACATAAAATTCTGGCAAATTAGTTCGCAACGAGCCAGGCGGCCCAAACTGCTGCATAAACCCTGACTCTGTTGCACAGAACGCAAGAGAATTTCCCAAGTTAAAAGAAATTCATTAGCAGGCAATATTAACTAAATATGCAGGTTTAAAAATATATACTTGATTTTTTTGTTTTTGTGTGTGAATTTTACCCCCTTTTCCTCCCCAATTTCGTGGTAGTAGCTACTATCTTGTCTCATCGCTACAACTCCCATACAGGCTCAGGAGAGACGAAGGTTGAATGTCATGCGTCCTCCGATACACAACCCAACCAAGCCGCACTGCTTCTTAACACAGCGCGCATCCAACCCGGAAGCCAGCCGCACCACTGCGCCCGGCCCGCCACAGGAGTCACTGGTGCACGATGAGTCAAGGATATCCCTACCGGCCGAGCCCTCCCTAACCCGGACGACGCTGGGCCAATTGCGCGTCGCCCCAGGGACCTCCCGGCTGCGACAGAGCCTGGGCGCGAACCCAGAGTCTCTGGTGGCACAGCTGGCGCTGCAGTACAGCGCCCTTAACCACTGCGCCACCCGGGAGGCCCGTGTATTGATTTTAAGAAAGGCGTTGATGTTTATGGTTAGGTACACATTGGTGCAACGACAGTGCTTTTTATGTGAATGCGCTTGTTAAATCACCTGTTTGGTGAAGTATGCAATGATTCAATGATAAATTAACAGGCACTGCATCGATTATATGCAACGCTGGACAAGCTAGATAAACGAGTAATATCATCAACCATGTGTAGTTAACTATTGATTATGTTAAGATTGATTGTTTTTTATAAGATAGGTTTAATGCTAGCTAGCACCTGACCTTGGCTCCTTGCTGCAGTCTCCTCATGGAGTGCAATGTAATCGGCCATGATCGGTGTCCAAAAATGCCCATTTACCGATTGTTATGAAAACTTTAAATCGGCCCTAATTAATCAGCCAACCTCTAATATTAATATCTGTATCTTTCACGGTGTGTAGCCGATACAGTATTGCTGAATCCTTTTCTCCCACTGGTGCTAAGTTCTGTAAGAGCTCTCGCTCAGTGAAGTGTGTGAGCTGTCTCGTATGTCGTTTTCTGCCTATAAGTGAGTGAGGATGTGAGTTTAGTGCCTGCCAGGCTGCTACTGCCACTGTGTTAATGTGTTTGGTGCCTGGAGGACTGACCGACTCATTCTGTCCTCCCACAGGTGATCATTCTCATAGGTAACAAAGCAGATCTGGAGGCCCAGAGAGATGTCACGTATGAAGAGGCCAAGCAGTTCGCTGAGGAGAACGGTGAGACAGGGAACACCCTCGGGCTCAATGAGAGGGATGATGGGAGAGGAGTAACTCGCATCAATCTGTCTCACTCTATTCCACCCTATCTGAATGGCTGTGAGAATGCCCCCAGGCCCCCCCATTCTCACAAGTGATTGGAAGGGGGAGTGTGAGGGAGACCAAGAGAGAAGACTCCTCCATATAGGGAGGGATGGAGAGTTTGAGAACTAGCAACTCGTCTCTGATTGAGAGGGTGAAAGAGAGTAAATGGAGCATACATTCAGGTACAGAGGGAGAATGCATAAGTGAGGACATATTCATAGAGAGCGAGTGAAAGACACTATATACAATTATAGTGGATTTATCGGTGGTGACGGTGTTTCCTAACCTCAGTGCAGTGGGCAGCTGGGAGGAGGTGCTTTTATTCTCCATGGACTTTAGTGGTCCTAAAGCACACTGTTATCTCGTTTTGTATCACATGCCAATGATAAAAGTGGGGTGACAATAATGCAATTTCAGAATGTAGGGGGGGGGACATGTCTGTCATTGTGAAAGTTGCACCCCTGAGCATAGGTATGAGGATGGTTGGGGATCTTTAATTTTCTTCTGCAGTAGTCTGACTCCATCTTTTGTCCATTCCTTGTTACAGGTCTCTTATTCCTGGAAGCCAGCGCAAAAACGTAAGGCGTAGGCCACTGCCTGCTTTTACCTCACATTTGGTCTGAAATGTGCTGAAATGCTTTGTGTTCCTAACAGTGTGACTGACTGTGTCTGTCCTCTGCTCAGGGGTGAGAACGTGGAGGATGCCTTCCTGGAGGCAGCTAAGAAGATCTACCAGAACATCCAGGACGGCAGTCTGGACCTGAATGCTGCAGAGTCTGGTGTCCAGCACAAGCCCTCCGCACCCCAGGGAGGCCGGCTAATAACCAACGAACCACAGCCCCAGAGGGAAGGCTGCGGCTGCTAATGACCAACGCCTCTCTGTTCTCATCCTCCCTCCATCTCCCCCACCCCACTCCACTGGGGCTGCATGAGTGTGGGGCACGGGTGGGGGGAGGGAATGAGGGATGGGCTGAATGGGAGTGTACCTCTATGAATCTGTCATTCCTCCTCCCCCACTTTTTTCACTTTGTCTTCTTCCTCACTTCTCTCTTGT
The DNA here is from genome assembly GCF_013265735.2 of Oncorhynchus mykiss. Classification (NCBI taxonomy): domain Eukaryota; kingdom Metazoa; phylum Chordata; class Actinopteri; order Salmoniformes; family Salmonidae; genus Oncorhynchus; species Oncorhynchus mykiss. Next base: position 20,810,020 of record NC_048593.1, read on the forward strand.
TCCCTCTCTCCCTCTCTTCGTCTGCCCCATTCAGTCCAGCTCATCTGCCATGGAAACCCAGATCCACACACATTTAATATATATACAAACATGGGTTACTGACAAAGATAGGTAATGTTCATAACAGTCAGAATAAATGCTTTTTAAACGTTTCCTTTTATAGCTTCTACTATATACACCGATCCACCACATCCCAAACCAAGCCTGTGTAGTCGATAATCGCCATTGACATGAAGCTATCCAGACACACTCCCCCCGCGTCAGTCCTGCATGGTTTAATGTTCTAGGACTGTTTTAAACTGAAATGGTTAGTGAAGGGATTGATGTAGTAATGTATGACGCAGCCCCGCTACTGCGTGTGTCTGTTCATGTTTGGTCTAGTTGTTGAACAGGGTCTAGAGCAGTCCTTAGCCAAAGCTTTCCCCCTGGTCCTTATGGTGAAGCTCTGATGGTGTCCTACAGTACAATACACCTCAGTGTGGCAACACTAGTGTAGTAGACACTTAAAGCCCAAGAGACCTGGAATTCCCCTCTACCTACATGACGTCACAGGAAGGGGGGTGGGATTTATGACTGTTAATGACACTTCAAATAAAACTTCTCATCTTGTTTTTTTATGGGAAGGATTCCTTCAGATCATCAGTTTCATTGCACCCGCCCCATATCAATACAATCTGTCCTTAACAGCATTTTCTTTGTGGTTTGCCTTGTTATGATTTAATGTTAAATATTTTCTTTGCTGCACTTGCTCTACTATATGGTAATATTGTGGAGAACATGGAACTGGTTTAACAATGAGGAAAAGACTGGGGTAGAAGTTTACCCTATTCCAGTCCTTACTCTGAGGTGAAGAATTCAAACTGACCCCAGATCAATGCTAAGGGTCATCTTAGACCTGTCTGCACCACAGGTGTAGGGTTCTCTCACCATAGGCTTGTATAACAAGACCAAGCAACACGCCTCATATTGGATGAGTGACACTCATCCCAACTCAATTTCTGTACCATAGAATAATTCCCCCAATTCGGCAGCTGTGTATATAGCTTATATATGTTGGTGACCATGCTACTTTGAGGATAAACAAACCATGCTGGCTTCGTAGAGATCTGTACAGTTGTTTGTGGGATGCTTGTATTTCGTGCTTGGGAATTCTGTAACATAGTTTCTATGAATAAATGTGTATGGACAGACTTCCTCTACTCACTAGTGATGGTTCCATCTTGTTTCTTCCCTCTGTTCAGTCTCTGGGTACAGGGAAAGTGTGGTCCATTTCCTCCTAACTCTTGTTTTTTGAAGGGGCGGGGGGTGGAGAATGTCCAATTTATTTTGGTTTTACTCTTTCCATGTTGTATTGGAGGGGCCTGTGCTGTGGGGGGCTAGTGATGGCTCCTTGTGCTGTCCCACCTCTGCTATCGGAGTCACAACGTACATGTATACATTGAAGGAGCTGTGCATGATTAAGATGTTGACATTTTGATTTCAATGACGATAACATGCTCTAGACAAATACAACCTGTTCTGCTTGCGTCATTCGTCACATTGTCCATGGACAATCACACTTCCACCAATACTGTGAAGTAAAAACACAGGACATTGTTGCAAATTGCACCACGGTTACAGGGAGGAACAAATGGAAGAGGAAAAAGAAAGTGTACTTATTTACAAAGGAGCAAAATTAGTCTAAAAAATGTTGAGGCGGCTCGGATCCAACAAAAGTAGTGGCATGATTTTTATGGGAAGAATAAAACAAGGAGTCAACATTGAAATAAAGGCAGCTTGTGGTTGATGGCATCGCAGTCAGACAGGGCAAAGGTACATTTAACTGAAATCATTATTTCAATGACAAGTAGAAAAGAAACACGTCTTGGTCACCCCCTGACTACACAGTGAGATTTCATTGGTTTGTTAAGTAGTAAGACAAATTGCATGTCCTCCATTTATTACAAGCCATCCAACTCCAGAAGGTGTATCTTGTTGGAGACAGTGTTCAGTATGGAATATGACTGCCTGAAAGCAGTATTTGTAAGGTCATACTGCTCTGTTTATAGTTTGGCTTTCAGTAGAATTACAGAGTAATTCCCCATAGTGTTAAGGCACTTTATTCAGACGCAAGATGTTCCCAGGTCTTCTTTCCTCTATGGCGCAATACTGACAGTCGCACATCTTTACCATTCACATCAGAGATCGGCAGCAAGCGAAGGGGAAAAAGGTAGAGACAATGTGCACTTCCCATTGTAAACCACGACAGTAAAGGAAAGAATGTGACATGCGTTTTGTCTAGTGTCATGATTGATGCAGAATTGGGCCCAGGCCTCCATAGTTAAGGAAAACGAACCTTCTGAATTTTGATTCTGAACACAGTAACCAGTCTTTAGTGTTCTCTGACCTCCTGTAAAGCTGAATAAAGTCTTCCTCTGAGGTGTGCGTCATGCTTAAACCGTCCAGTGGCACTAACATGTCCTGCCCTCAATGTCAATGTGGCCTCTCTGCTACCTCTGAACGATGTCACTGATCTCTTTGACAGACGAGAGCAGCTTGCTGAAGTCCTGCTGCGCTCCACTGGCGCCCCCGGTGGAAGCAGGGCAGATCTGCAGCTCGCGCAGACTGCTCTCCAGCTTGTTGATGGCCTCGCGGAAGGCAAACTTGTTCCTCATCTGCTGGATGGAGTCCACGTAGCTGACGCAGTACTTGGACAGGTTCTTTCCCGCCTCCAGCACGGCGCTGTGGCTGCCTGTCTGCTCAGAGTTGTGTCCGATGGCGGTGCGCAGCAGGTCCGTGCCCTCCAGGACCATCTCCCTGGTGATGGCCGAGTTGGGTTGGCGCTCCGGGAGCGCACGTGTCTTCCTCAGGGAGCGGCGGGTGTTCATCAAGGGGATAAAGGCTGTGGGAGAGGCCTGGTCTCCTGGGGAGTTGAGGGAGGAGAAACCCAGGGGGCTGGAGGTAGAGCCAGACACTGAAGAGGAGGAGGTCTTTAATGGCTGTGGTTTGTAGGAAGTGGTGTTGAGGTTGAGTTTCTTGTGGGCCTCCAGGGGAGAGCGGACTTGGTCACTGAAGCTAGATGGGTAGTGGGGGTCTGAGGCCTTGGCTTTGGCATCTGTGGGTGAGGGGAGCTCGTGGGTGGGGCTGCGGGAGCTCTTGGCACTGGGGGGTGGAGGGGGAGCAGGTTTGGTCTTCTGGAACTTGCCTCTCTCCCTGGGGCCGGAGGAGTCCAGGTTGGGTTTGTGGCGGCGGGCCCTGCACTCATCCCCAGCTGCCCCCAAAGCAGGGAACACGTTGGGCTTGAGCAGCTCGGCCTGCAGGGCGCTGGTCTTGGAGTTGTCTACCCCCAACACTAAAAGCCTTCTGCCAAGCTTGGGCGTCAGGAGGCTGGGCTCAGCGTCCTTAAACACCTCGTCTGACATGTCCTCTGTCTTCTTGGGCAGGCGGGGCGGGGGGGTCAGGGTGCCCATGCGAGGGGCGCTGATCTCTGGCTTCTCGTTGGCCCTCTTGCGTGGCAGGGCGGGCTTGCTCCTAAAGGTTCCCGAGTCAAAGTGGCCTTTATGCAGGTCGCGTGGCAGCGTGACTGACTTCCACTCAGTGCGCTCTGAGCCCGGGGGCATGCTAGAGGCCGAGGAGGAGCGCAGGAAACGCTTGGAGTTAGAGACTATATCCTCCTCATTGGGTGTTTTACCCACTACACTGGGCACCACCGGCGTACCTTTCTTCCTGGCATGATGCGGGTAGAACAGGGGCCCTGGGTAGGTGGGGCCCCCGTTGGTAATACCCCCTACCCCATTGTTGTTAGCACTCGGGAACTTGCTGGGGTCGATGGTATATGTAACACTGAAGGCTGAAGAGACGTTGTTGAAGTCGTCTCGGGGGTCGGGCGCTAGCCCCAGTCTCTCCGCGTGTCCGTCCATGTCCCTGAAAGAGCTGCTGCGTTTGGGCGGGGCGGGCGCAGTCTTCTTCTTCTTCTTGATGAGGTTGAAGAGGCTGTTGCGGGACTTGTCCTTGTCTTTGGGCAGGAGGCGGTCGTCCTCGTTCAGGTTGCTGTCCAGGAACGGACGTTCTTTCCTTGGGAGCATGGGGGACACAGCCACCTCCGGCTCCACGGCGTCTGGGTGAACACACAGATATGCAAATCATCAGTTTGGAAGACACTGTAGCATTGAAAATGTAGTAGAACATTGTTTAAATATGGGTTCCATCCACTTTCGGGTGCAGTGTATTCGGACGAGGGGTAGATAAGTCTCACCAGGGCTGTCTCCGTCTCTGTCCACATTCCTACGGAGGGTCCTGGTCTTGGTGGGCAGCTGTGGAGCCTGTTGGATGGGGCCCAGTGTCACCTTCTTCCCTTTCTTCCCCAGCTCCTTCTCCACCTCTGTCACATGATACACAAACAAGCATCAGAGACTGTTTTAACCTACTACTTACTCTGATGTACAGCAACTGGAGAACATATGGTAATGACCCAAATCTCTCGGTCCGATCTTTTTGCAACAAGCACAAAACCTACAGCTAATGCCTCAAATTAAAGTTGTAGTTGCTGTCTTAAATTCAGCTATAACGTGTGTAATTGTGACAGGTGTTCTCACCGTCAGAGATGCTGGATTCCTGAAACATGGTCTCAAAGGCCTGGTGGGTCTCTGCAAAGGAGGGCCGTTCCGCAGGGTTCCACTTCCAGCCTGGGAGAGGAGAGAACAGGAAATTGGTCATGTCTAGAAGGGATACAGCTATTGTTAAATTAAGTCAAAATGTATATATTTTTGTTGCATTTTAACTAACCCCAACCTGTTGCATAAATTCTCCTCGCCTATGAAAAGTCCATTTTACAAAAGCTGTATCCCTTCAAGACAAATCCCAGGAAATGAGGTTTGGTACTAGTCAATCATTTAATTCCAGTAGACATTACACAAACAAAAAAATGAAGTACTGACTGGCTCAGCCAGGTTGTGCTAATCAGCCATTATCTGATGTAAACCGAGTGAACAAAACATTACGAACACCTTCCTAATATTGAGTTGCACTGCACTCCATTTTGCAGTGGATTTAACAAGTGACATCAATACGGGATCATAGCTTTCACCTGGTCAATCTATATGGAAAGAGCAGGTGGTCCTAATGTTTTGTACACTCAGTGTATGCATACTCACAGGCCCTCATGAGCTGGTAGACCTTCTCTGGGCAGCCCTCCGGCCGGTCCATGCGGTAGTCCTTCTCTAGGAGCTCATACACCTGGGAGAGGTCTATGCCAGGGTACGGAGACATCCCATAGGTGGCGATCTCCCATAGCAACACTCCAAACGCTGGGAGTTTGGGATGAAGTACAGAGATGAGTCAATTTTCATGCCAAAACAGGACTATTCATGACATTGTAATCGTAAACACTGAACAAAAATATAAAACGCAACAATTTGCACAATTTTACTGAGTTACAGTTCATAGAAGGAAATCAGTCAATTGAAAAAATGAATTAGGGCTAGAGTTGATCACGCTGTTGATTGTGGCCTGTTGTCCCACTCCTCTTCAATGGCTGTGCGAAGTTGCTGAATATTGCCGGGAACACGCTGTCATACACGTCGATCATCCCAGACATGCTCAATGGGTGACATGACTGGTGAGTAATGCAGGCCTTGGAAGAACTGGGACATTTTCAGCTTCCGGGAATTGTGTACAGATCCTTGCAACATGGGGCCATACATCATCATGCTGGAACATGATGTAATGGCAGAGGATGAATGGCACGAGAATGGGCCTTAGGATTTCGTCAAGGTATCTGCATTCATAAATTGCCATCGATAAAATGCAATTATGTTGACTGTCTGTAGCTTAATGCTTGCCCTTACCATATGGAGCACTGATCATGTTGACATCAGCGAACCGCTCACCCACACAAGCCATCTGTCGTCAGCCCGGTACAGTTGAAACCGGAATTCATCCATGAAGACACGTGCTACTGTCCCATCAAAGGTGAGCATTTGCCCACTGAAGTCAGTGAACTACAGTCAGGTGAGGACGACAAGCACGCAGTTGAGCTTCCCTGAGACGGCTTGTGATAGTTTGTGCAGAAATTCTTTGGTTGTGCAAACCCAGTTTCATCAGCTGTCTGGGTGGATGGTCTCAGACGATCCCAGAGGTGAAGAAGTCGAATGTGGAGGTCCTGGGCTGGCATGGTTACACGTGGTCTGTGGTTGTGAGACCGGTTGGATGTACTGCCAAATTCTCTAAGATGCCGTTGGAGGCGGCTTACGGAAGAGAAATGAACATGAAATTCTCTGGCAACAGTTCAGGTGGACATTCCTGCAGTCAGCCTGCCAATTGAACGCTCCCTCAAAACATCTGTGGCATTGTGTTGTGTGACAAAACTGCACATTTTGGTTCCATTTTATTGTCCCCAGTGCAAGGTGCACCTGTGTATTGATCATGCTATTTAATTTTAGAGAAAAGCTTTTTGTGCATATGGAACATTTATGGAATCTTCACTTTACATGTTGCATTTATATTTTTGTTCAGTATAAGTCATTCTAAATACATTTGTCTTTGAATTACTGTCCCATCTCCAAACTCACCCCAGACGTCAGATTTGATAGAGAACTTGTTGTAGGCCAGGCTCTCCGGGGCAGTCCACTTGATGGGGAACTTGGCCCCAGCGTGGGCCGTGTACGTGTCCCCCGTCATCAGCCTGCTCAGCCCAAAGTCTGCCACCTTCACAAGGTGGTTCTCCCCTACCAGACAGTTACGGGCTGCTAGGTCCCTGGAGCAAAGAGAACATGGCGTCAAAGGCAGCACTATGTTTTTATTTTGGATGGCAATCTCTTCTAATATCCATGTCTTGAAGTGTTGGCGTTGCGTGCACACTTGAGCAAGCAGGGGAGTCTCGACAAGCTTGAAAATTGACGGCAGGACATAAATCATAACACCTTCTAGACCATCATAAAACATGCTGGGGCAAAGTCAATCTGACAGCAATAGCACACATACAGTGCATTCGGAAAGTATTCAGACCCCTTTACTTTTCCCACTTTGTTATGTTACAGCCTTATTCTAAAATGGATTAAATAAATACAAAATATCCCATAAAGACTAAGTGAAAACAGGTTTTTAGAAATGTTTGCAAATTAACAATAAAAAAAAAATCACATCTTAATTACCTAAGTATTCAGACCCTTTGCTATGAGACTAGAAATTGGTGCATCCCAACAGGTGCATCCTGTTTCTATTGATTATCCTTGATGTTTCTACAACTTAATTGGAGTGCACCTGAGGTAAATTCAATTGGTTGGACATGAGGACATGTCCCACAGTGGACAGTGCATGTCTGAGCAAAAACAAGCCATGAAGTCAAAGGAATTGTCCGTAGAGCTCCGAGACAGGATTGTGTCGAGGCACAGATCTGGGGAATGGTACCAAAAAAATTCTCAGCATTGAAGGTCCCCAAGAACATAGTGGCCCCCATACTTCTTAAAATGGAAGAAATTTGGAATCACAAAGACTCTTCCTAGAGCTGGCCGCCCAGCCAAACTGAGCAATCAGGGGAGAAGGGCCTTGGTCAGGGAGGTGACCAAGAACCCGATGGTCACTCTGACAGAGCTCCAGAGTTCCTCTGTAGAGATGGGAGAACCTTCCAGAAGGACAATCTCTGCAGCACTCCACCAATCAGGCCTTTATGGTAGAGTGGCCAGATGGAAGCCACTCCTCAGTAAAAGGCACATGACAGCCCACTTGGAGATTGACAAAAGGCGCCTGAAGACTCTCAGACCATGAAAAACAAGATTCTCTGGTCTGATGAAACCAATATTCAACTCTTTGGCCTTAATGACAAGCATCACCTCTTGAGGAAACCTGGCACCATCCCTACGGTGAAGCATGTTGGCAGCATCATGCTGTGGGGATATTTTTTAGCAGTAGGGACTGGGAGACTAGTCAGGATCAGGTGAAAGATGAACGGCGCAAAGTACAGAGAGATCCTTGATGAAAACTTGCTCCAGAACGCTCAGGACCTCAAGACGGGAGAATGTTCACCTTCCAACAGAACAACGACCCTAAGCACACAGCTAAGACAACGCAGGAGTGGCTTCGGGACAAGTCTCTGAATGTCATTGAGTGGCCCAGCCTGAGCCCACTTGAACCCGATCAAACATCTCTGGAGAGACCTGAAAATAGCTATGCAGAGACGCTCCCCATCCAACCTGACAGCGCTTGAGAGGATCTGCAGAGAAGAATGGAAGAAACTCCCCAAATACAGGTATGCTAAGCTTGTAGCGTCCTTCCCAAGAAGACTCGAGGCTGTGATCGCTGTCAACGGTGCTTCAACAAAGTACTGACTAAATGGTCTGAATACTTATGGAAATGTTATCAGAAAAAAAAGAAAAAAATTGCAACCAAAAACAACTGATTTTTCATTATGGGTTATTATGGGGTATTGTGTGTAGATTGATGAGGGGTAAAAAAAAAACGATTTAATCCATTTTAGAACAAGGTTGTAACGTAAGAAAATTTGGGAAAAGACAAGGGGTCTGAATACTTTCCAAATACACTGTATAATATCTTTGTCTGGGGGAAGAAGAGGACAGGTGATGAAAGAAATGAAAAAAATGGGAAGAAAGAGAATGTCATGTCTCACCTGTGGATGAAGTTCTTCCTCTCCAGGTACTCCATGGCGGAGGAGATCTGCGTGGCCATGTAGAGCAGCACCACAGCGTTCACCTCCTCCCTGTTACACTCCCTCAGGTAGTCCAGCAGGTTGCCATGGGTCATGAACTCTGTGATGATGTAGAACGGGGGCTCCCGCGTGCACACGCCTGACAGAGAGACGACATTAGTTACAGAACTGACAATGGCAGTACAGAGTGGCTTTTCAGGAAGAGACATTTATAGGACATCTGCAACTGAAAAGTGTTGTCCCACAGTAACTCACCCAGTAGCTGTACCAGGTTGGGGTGTTTGATCTCCTTCATGACAGCAGCCTCCTTTAGGAACTCCTCCACCTCCATGGTGTCCTCCTGAGTGGGTGAAAACAGGACTAGATGGTCAACCACACACATCAGGAGAAAATACATTCAAACGAATGTATGAATGATGTATGAACATCTAGACTATAGGCCATCGTGACATGTTCCCAACATGGAACTACCTCTAGAAGCTTTCCAATAAGAATGTTTGCTCGGCAGATGTCTCTGTTCTACACCTACATGGTACACTCAGCACAGTTACCAGGCTCAGATCCCATCATCTGAAACGCCACTCTTATCCTTCAACTGCCTAACTAATATTTCAGTAGCTAACAGACAATATTGTCTTTAACTCATTCTGATGGTCCAATCTCACTCCCTGAACTCCCAACAAACCCCAGAGACACGTCCCGTCTCCCTGCGTACCTTGAGGGTCTTGACGGCCACGGTGAGGCTGTACTTCTTCCAGATCCCCTCGTAGACCTCTCCATACTGCCCTCCTCCCAGCTTGTGCTTCATGGTGATGTCGGTACGCTCCATCTCCCACTTGTCATAGTTGGGTGACACGCCGTAGATGGTGGGCTTGTTGCGTTTGGGCGCTGGGTAGTGCAGCGTGGTGATGAGGCCGTCAGCCACCGTGGAGTGGTGGTGCACCAGCTCTGCCAGGGTGTTGAAACGACTCTCAGATGACACGTATAGCTGGAGAGAGGGATAGGCCGTTTTGAGTTTACATTGTATGACTGTTTAGCCAATAACAGTAAGGAGATTCAGAAACACCAGAGTTGTGGTTTTAATTCCAGCTCAAGTTACTTAGGTCACTGTAAATGAAAGTGTCTGATAAATTAACATCTTATTATCATATGCTGCAGCAAGTATCATATGAACAAGTAGATATATTCTTCTGTAAAATGAAGCAACTGAACTGGCTGGATAATATATAGAATAGCAGCAGCACTCTCAAAAAGCACTGAGAGCACTTCCCAACACAATCTCTGGTGAGGGATCTTGGTCAAAGCTGACTGGACACAGTCTTTTCCATTGTCCATGTCTTACATAAGACCTCAGTCCCAGATCCTGTGGTCAGTGTGCTATGCATGGCCTGTTCCACTCTGGAAACACTTTATAGTAGTCTGCACATCTTCACAAATGGATAACTTTTTATAGTTTAACAGAATGTAATTGGATATAAATGTATGTAGGTACTGACTCAGTAGACAGTGAACGAAAAACCTGAAGAGAGCAGCATCCGAAGGTCTTGAACAAGGAAGAGACTCTCTCACATTTAGCCTAAAGCTCCAGCTTGACCACTTACGTAAGCAGGGCCTGTCTCTCAGGAACAATCATCCCAGCAGGGGATCCATTTAATTAAAACAGGAATCTGGGCTGATCAGAATACTGTTGATCACTCAATTTGTGTTGTGTGGGGTGATATGAGGAGTGTTCCACAGACAGGAGAAGTGAGGTACAGATATTGGAAAAGTCTGCATTCCAGACGGCTGAATATAAGCACAGTGGGAGATAGTGGAACTGCAGGGGGTAGGGAGGGTGGGAGATTGAAAGTCTGTGTGTGCATGTGTTAAAGTATGTGTGTGTGTGTGTTATATATATATATATATATATATATATATATATATATATATATATATATATATATATATATATATATATATGCTGGTCTGTCCTTATCTGGTGGCTGCTGATCCTCTTGCTCACCTCTGTGCAGTGAGGAATGCTGGGATGCTGCGGTCAAAAGTGGGGAGAAGACTGCAGACGGATTATCCTAATGTTCATATAAGGCTTCTTTCTCGGTCTCCTTTCCTCATGACCACTTATAAGGGTTGGTGTAGCACACAAGCAGGGTGTGTCCTAGTCATATACGACCTCCTTTCCTTCAAGCCCCCGTCAAATTGAGGTAGAAAATACGTGAGAGGATAGGCTTCTACAATGAAAGATGATAATTATGATGATCGAGGTGAAAATATACTTGGTTGATACTGCACTATTGGGTACTTATTTTTCCCACTCCCTGCATCTTTCCTGGATTTGGTCCCCAGCATCTTTCTGGTACCTGTGTAGGTCAGTGGTCATGAAGGAGAGGCCATTTTAGAGTGTTGGAACGTAGGCCAATCAGCTCCAGACCTGCCATGTCCTCTCTAAATGAGCCTTTCCCAGAGGTGGTAGAATAAGCTGCTCTGTGGAGACCTCCACTAAAGCCCACTGACAGCCGGGCCACTTACAACTGCTTACAAAAGCAGTGGCTGTTTAGGACTTGGGGACATAGTCTGTGGGGCATCATTTCATATAAACATGTGCTATGGCGATGTGATAGAATAGAGGTAGAATGTGTGTGTGTGTGTGTGTGTGTGTGTGTGTGTGTGTGTGTATCTTCACCTTCCCGTCGGAGGCTGTATTGATCCTGTAGTGGTATACGCGTCCCTCGTAGCGCAGTGAGATAGACCTCTGCCCAGGGCTGCTCTCGCTCTCCCTGACCAGGAAGCTGCCGTTGATACCAGAGCTGAGCAGGTACTCTGCTGCGTTGCGCGACACAGGCCCATGGTACCAGCTGTGCTTCTCCAGGCTGTTGACCGGGGTGATGTAGTTACTGGGCACCCAGCCCTGGCCGTGGTTGGTCTGCGCCTCGCACCACTCCCCATTATGGTTATAACCCAAAACTCGCAGCTTCTCTCCTGCACGGGGGACATGCCATTAGGGTGAAAGCAGGGGAAACTACAGGGGAAATCTACAGTGAGTATGGTAGGTGGTTTACATAGACACCACGCCAAGTATGCCTATATTTCAACTGGTTACAGGATAAACTTCACATGTAAAAGAGACTTGCTATAGAAAGTTTGCTTGCTATAAGTTAATAGTATAGTGACTATGTTCTGTAAAGGTTCTACATTATACACAATTGAGGCTACGCTTGCGAGGAGACTGTGCCAACGGTTTTTCCATTGGAGTCATAGAGAAACATGAAAGTGTTAGTCTGAGGTGACACTATGCCACATGCTCACTATTCTGAGACTGAGCCAGGCTAGTCAATCCTTGACTCAGGAATCCACTGTATCTAATACAATGTTTACTCAGATTGCGACACTGGGTTTATTTCCATTGGTCTTGAGGTTAGCTGGGTTGACATCATAGTCTGCCCCCGGTTTTAGACTTAAGTTTACATAGTGGCTCAGCATAAAACTACAATAATACTATTTTCAATAGCTGTTAATATACTTATTTCTAAACTTTAAGATTCATCTGGGACTGAATAACTTGGAAGAACTGGAGGCATGAATCTAACCCAACTCTTTAATTAAGAAGTAAGCTTATCCCCAAAATTATAAATGACATGACTACATAAATTAGATTTGTACCATGTTTTGTGCTGCTACCATGTTGGGCTGCTGCCATGTTGTCGTCATGTTGTGTTACTACCAGAGGTGTGGACTTCAGTCTCAAATATGATGACTTGCAACTCGACTTTGACACCAATGACTCGGGACTTAACTTGGACTTGAGCCTTTTGACTCAGACTGACTTGATACCCTCCTCAAGCCCAAATAATAAAAATGATGCTATTAAAAAAGTGCAGCACATCAACTCTTCATTTAACGGATTACAATTTGAATCGGACAGCAGCCAATCAAATTGTGACGGCTGAGAAAAAGCTGTGCGTAGCAGTGTGGAGGAACGTCAGTGGTTGGATTCAGACGGAGCCCTTGGAAAGATGATACCCCAAATTATTATTTTCGGATATAAAGTCGACGCTGTATCAACAAAAAGTCAACAGCTATATAATTTATAACTTTGCTAGTGTAGCATGTAGGCTAACGTAACGTTAAATCAATGAGCCTCCACACAGTCAGTCAATATGGGAACGTGATCATTGCACCCAAGATGGAGCTACAACTGGCTAGGCAGTTGGTAGCCTAAATCCTGCCTGATGTTACTGCTGTTCCTAAACCCATTGACATACATAAGGCTCCTGTAACCACACACAGAGAGTGTGTGGGTGTGTTAAGGTTGGGCGATTGTGTACAATGGGGCGCATCGCCCTATTGCGCCCCATAGCGATCCTCGATAATGGGATTTGGGGGGGAAGGGGTCTTTCTCATGGCTACCCATGTATTTCCATGGAAATAACATATATTTGGAAAGTAATAAATATATAGATATTTTAAGTATTCATGATTTGCGTAAATGTAATATACTAACTATTACTCTTGTTAAAAATATGAAATGGTATTACATTTGGTGAAGAGCACATTATGACTTGTTCAGGACTCGAAACTCAAAGTTTAGGACTTGAGACTTGACTTGGACTTACCTGTCTTGACTTGGGACTTGTAAAACAATGACTTGGTCCCACCTCTGGTTGCTACCATGCTGTGTTGTCATGTGTTGCTGCCATGCTGTGTTGTCATGTGTTGCTGCCATGCTGTGTTGTCATGTGTTGCTGCCATGCTGTGTTGTCATGTGTTGCTGCCATGCTGTGTTGTCATGTGTTGCTGCCATGCTGTGTTGTCATGTGTTGCTGCCATGCTCTATATATATATATATTATTATTATTATTATTATTTTATTTTTTTAATCCCAACCCCTGTCCCCACAGGAGGCCTTTTGCCAGGCCACCATTGTAAATAACAATTGGTTCTTAACTGACTTGCATAGTTAAATAAAGGTTAAATTAAAAATTAAAAAATACCTTATTTCATATATTACATAACATTTTTAACATTTTTGGGATCTGTATTTCCCGGTCCTTTAAAGTGAATCTCTACATCCCATCCTCCATCACACTCTCTCCTGCAATGGTTTTCCAGCTGCTCCATTGGAAAGAACTCGTGTGTGAGCGGACAGCCAGGATGTGAGCGTCACAGGGAGAGATAGGGAACGGGACGCAAGTATGTGGATTTCCAGTCAGATACGTCACCCTCTAAACCCTCCCCATCCCCCTGGGAGGACACTGTACCCATCTCAGCACAGTCACAAGTTTAAGGAAAAGAAAAACAATCATGCTCACGCATACTGTCTGTCCTGTTTAACTGCTGCTGCTGAGGGCCGTATTGCACATTGACCCCATGACCAGTGACTGAGGCAGATCCCTGACCACAATATGCCCAGAGGGAGTATTTTCACAAAGCCTGATGCTCTCTGGGCTATGATGGACGGTTTTATTGTTAATCATTTCAGAGCACAGAAACGGTTTTCTGACAGCTGTCTGGATGGAAAATGAATATATTCTCACAGAGACAGACTCACAGAGACAGACTCACAGAGACAGACTCACAGAGACAGACTCACAGAGACAGACTCACAGAGACAGACTCACAGAGACAGACTCACAGAGACAGACTCACAGAGACAGACTCACAGAGACAGACTCACAGAGACAGACTCACAGAGACAGACTCACAGAGACAGACTCACAGCGCAGAGCTGGGGGCTGATCCATTTCATGTCACGTCATAGTAGTGAAACTCAATTCCTGAATTGACAAGAATTTTAAGATATTGATCCCAACTCCCACCAAGAGAATCTCTCGTCTCCCCACATACACACACCATTTCCTTACCTTTAGTTATGCTGAGAGTGTTGTCCCCACTGGCCACAAAGTCATAAAGAGCAACAAACAAGTTGGGGTCATTCTCGCTGGGTCCGGCCAAAAGATTTTCTTTGGAGTTCCAGCGGGCCGCTTCGGTCAGACCCTGGGGCTCAAAGTCTGGTCTCTGGAGAGCTTCTGGAACACACAACACAGGTCTTTATCTATTAAACAAGTGGACTTTGGGGGAAAGACAGAGATCTGGAGAGAGTCGATCAGATCCGTGTTAAATAAACCAACAACTAATCAGGCAAATATCCTTCCTATCACCTTGTCAAAGAAACATAGCCTGGGTTCCAGTCTGTTTAGCTTTCTTTCCACACCTGGAATAACGTCAAATCCATCAGGATTTGGCAAGAGAGCAGAAACAGACTTGCACCCATCAAATACAAACAGAGAAAGCAGAAAAAACTATGTCAATGCGCTGGCATTTCAGAACAGGTAGTCACTGCTTCAGTCTATTCCATGGACACACACAAACACATTCACACCTGTGTGCCTTCTGTGTATTTAAAACAATATATACTCCAGAGAACCACCCCACGTCACATCGAAGGAACATTTCCCCGAAAAAGGTTTCATGGTTGCACCATTGTCCTGGACTGCACAGCTACTGTGATTTGACTATGGTATTAAAGGCAGCAACAGTAATGAAGTCCAATAACGTAGTCCACCTCTCTACCACCTGTACGATTCATTTCCTGGAGTTCCAGGCTTTCCTTTCAATTTTAAGACTTTGTTTTCAATAACAAGACTCTCCAATAAGAGTTGGCCCATCATAATTTTGTAGTGAGAGGGGAATTTCGAGCTGCGTTAAGCTTCCAATTAGGACTGGAATAACACCGTAAGAGATAATCGACACTTCAGCCACAGATTACGCTCATTATACTCTAATAATGTGACTCGGAGGGCTTTCGATGCTACGTCAAGGTTACCAGAACTGGAATGAGTTGCAGGGAGGTGGAAATATAGAGAAGGAAAGAGAAAGGGAAAGAGATAGAAGACAGAATTTTTACTGAACCCCGGCTGGCCCACACAGTGACTTCATTTTGTGGCTCCTCTGTCAGCACACATTCACACCTTGCATCTCTCACAACACATGTCCTCAGCTCGGACAGTAGGACCAGAGAGAAGCATTTGATCATCTGCCGAGGCCATAGAGATTCCCGAGAGAAAGGACAAAAGCTATGAGTAAAATATTCAATTCAAGAGAAAGGCATGCTGTGATATATTGAACCCTGGCAGAGCACGGATCCTTGATTGTTATAATTTTTATCTCAAATCAAAGTTTGTCACAAGTGCCGAATACAACAGATGTAGACCTTACAGTGAAATGCTTACAAGCCCTTAGCCAACAATGGGGGGGGGGGGGGGCAATGCCAATAGGCTGAGTAGTAATTTGATTAGCTGTTCAGGAGTCTTATGGCTTGAGGGGTAGACGCTGTTAAGAAGTCTTTTGGACCTAGACTTGGTGCTCCGGTACCGCTTGCCGTGCAGTAGCAGAGAGCACAGTCTATGACTTGGGTGGCTGGAGTCTGACAATTTTTAGGGCCTTCCTCTGACACCGCCTGAGGTCCTGGATGGCAGGAAGCTTGGCCCCAGTGATGTACCACCTTGCGGTTGGAGGCTGAGCAGTTGCCATACCAGGCAGTGATGCAATCAGTCAGGATGCTCTCGATGGTGCAGCTGTAGAACCTTTTGAGGATCTGAGGACCCATGCCAGATCTTTTCAGTCTCCTGAGGGGGAATAGGCTTTGTCGTGTCCTCTTCCCGACTGTCTTGGTGTGTTTGGACCATGATTGTTTGTTGTTGATGTGGACACCAAGGAACTTGAAGCTCTCAACCTGCTCTACTACAGCCCTGTCGATGAGAATAGGGGCTTGCTCGGCCCTCCTTTTCCTGTAGTCCACAATCCTCTCCTTTGTCTTGAGAGGTTGTTGTCCTGGCACCACACGGCTAGGTCTCTGACCTCCCTATAGGCAGTCTCATTGTTGTCGGTGATCAGGCCTACAACTGTTGTGTCATCGGCAAACTTAATGGTGGTGTTGGAGTCGTGCCTGCTGGCCATGCAGTCATGAGTGAACAGGGAGACAGAAGGGGACTGACTACACACCCTTGAGGGGCCCCTGTGTTGAGGATCAGTGTGGCAGATGTGTTGTTGCCTACCCTTACCACCTGGGGGCGGCCTGTCAGGAAGTTCAGGATTCAGTTGCAGAGGGAGGTGTTTAGTCCCATGGTCCTTAGTGTAGTGATAAGCTTTGTGGGCACTAACTACGGTGTTGAACGCTGAGATGAATAACATTTTCACATAGGTGTTCCTTTTGTCAAGGTGGGAAAGGGCATAGTGGAGTACAATAGAGATTGCAACATCTGTGGATCTGTTGGGGCGGTATGCAAATTGGAGTGGGTCTGGGGTTTCTGGGATGATGGTGTTGATGTGAGCCATGACCAGCCTTTCAAAGAACTTCATGGCAGCAGACGTGAGTATTCATTTAGGCAGGTTACCTTAGTGTTCTTGGGCACAGGGACTATGGTGGTCTGCTTGAAACGTGTTGGTATTACAGACTCAGTCAGGGACAGGTTGAAAATGTCAGTGAAGACACATGCCAGTTGGTCAGCGCATGCTCGGAGTATACATCCTGGTAGTCCGTCTGGCCTTGCGGCCTTGTGAATGTTGACCTGTTTAAAAGTTCTTACTCACATCGGCTACGAAGAGCGTGATCACACCGTCGTCTAGAACAGCTGATGCTCTCGTGCATGTTTCAGTGTTACTTGCCTCGAAGCGATCATATAAGTAATTTAGCTCGTCTGGTAGGCTCGTGTCACGGGGCAGCCCGCAGCAGTGCTTCCCTTTGTAGTCTGTGATAGTTTGCAAGCTCTGCCACATCCGACGAGCGTCGGAGCCTAGTGTTGTACGATTCAATCTTAGTCCTGTATTGACGCTTTACCTGATTGATGGTACGTCGGAGGGCATAGCAAGATTTCTAATAAGCTTCCGGGTTAGAGTCTCGCTCCTTGAAAGCAGCAGCTCTACCCTTTCGCTCAGTGTGGATGTTGCCTGTAATCCATAGCTTCTGCTTGGGGTATGTAGTAGAGGTCGACCGATTGATTGTTCAACGCCGATACTGATTATTGGAGGACCAAAAAAGCCGATACCGATATATAGCCGATATACTTATTTTCCACCATAATTTGCAAATAAATTCATTAAAAATCCTACAATGTAATTTTCTGATTTTTGCCTGTCATAGTTGAAGTGTACTTATGATGGAAATTACAGGCCTCTCTCATCTTTTGAAGTGGGAGAACTTGCACAATTGGTGGCTGACTAAATACTTTTTTGCCCCACTGTGTGTATGTGTGTGTGTGTGTGTGTGTGTGTATATATATATACTTTTGTTATTGACCAAATACTTATTTTCCACCATAATTTGCAAATAAATTCATAAAAAATCCTACAATGTGATTTTCTAGATTTTTTTCCTCATTTTGTCTGTCATAGTTGAAGTGTACCTACGATGAAAATTACAGGTCTCTCATCTTTTTAAGTGGGAGAACTTGCACAATTGGTGGTTGACTAAATACTTTTTTGCCCCACTGTATATATATATTTTTTTTAATCGGCGCCCCAAAAAAACTATTTCCGATTGTTATGAAAACTTGAAATCGGTGATAATTAATCGGTCGACCTCTAGTATGTAGGTACAGTCACTGTGGGGAGGGGGGGGAAGAGTCATCAGTGCACTTATTGGTGAAGCCAGTGACCGATGTGGTGTACTCCTCAATCCCATCGGAAGAATCCCGGAACATATTCCAGTCTGTGCTAGCAAAACAATCCTGTAGCTTAGCATCTGCTTCATTTGACCATTGTTTTTATTGACCGAGTCACTTGTGCTTCCTGCTTTAGTTTTTACTTGTAAGCATGAATCAGGTGGCTAGGATTATGGTCAGATTTGCCAAATGGAGGGTGAGGGAGAGCTTTGTACGTGTCTCTTTGTGTGGAGTAAAGGTGGTAGAAATGAGGTAAAACGGATATAAGTTTCCCTCCATGAGAGTCCCCGGCCACTAAGAGCGCCACCTCTGGATGAGCGTTTTCCTGTTTGCTTACGACCGTATACAGCTCATTGAGTACGGTCTTAGTACCAGCATTGGTTTGTGGTGGTAAATAGACAGTCTACGAAGAATATAGATTAAAACTAGGGTGGTCTACAGATTATCATAAGATACTCTACACCTTAGGCGATCAAAACCTTGAGACATCTTTAGATTTCGTGCACCAGCTGTTGTTTACAAATATACATAGACCTCCATCCCTTGTCTTACCAGAGGCTGATATTCTATCCTGCCAAAAAAGCGTAAAATCCGCCAGCTTGATGTTAATCATGTCATCGTTCAGCCACAACTCGGTGAAACATAAGATATTACAGTTTTTAATATCCCGTTGGTAGGATATAAGTGCTCGTAGCTCGTGTATTTTGTTATCCAATGATTGCACGTTGGCTTATAGGACCGATGGTAAAGTCAGATTACCCACTCGCCGTCAGATCCTCAAAAAGGCACCCAGACCTATGTCCCCAATATCTCGGTCTCTTTCACCTGAGAATGGCGGAGATTTGGGCCTTGTCGGGTGTCTGGAGTAAATCCTTCGCGTCCGACTCATTAAAGAAAAAATCTTGGTCCAGTACAAGGGGAGTAATCGCTATCCTGATATGTAGAAGCTCTTTTCGGTCATAAGAGACGGTGGCAGAAATATTATGTACAAAATAAGTTACAAATTACGCGAAAACACACAATAGCACAATTGGTTAGGGGACCGTAAAAAGACAGCCATCTCTTCCGATGCCACCACATTTGTATCTTATGTCAAACCAACACCTTTTGTGTAGGTGAGAAGTGTTCGGTGGTTAACTGAGCCCTAACAGAGTTACCTGGTGAAATGCAGAGGGAGGCTATTTGGTGATCTACTGTGGAGCCACATTACATGATGAGATACACTGAGGGAGAATTATTCTATTTTTAAAAAAAAAATGTAACTTTCTAGGCAAGTCAGTTAAGAACAAATTTTTATTTACAATGACGGTCTACACCGGCCAAACCCGGACGACGCTGGGCCAATTGTGCGCTGCCCTATTGAACTCCCAATTACGGCCGGTTGTGATACAGCCGGAATTCGAACCAGGGTGTCTGTAGTGCCTTAGACCGCTGCGCCACTCGGGAGCCCCCTGAGAAAGATGGTCACCACACACAGCTGACAGTCTGGGCACTAGGCTCTCTAACTGGGCACATGACAGAGATTAGGGATGTGCATGATTAACATTCCTGGGGAGTGTGAGATAAGAGCAGAGGCATCGCAACACGTTCTGCTCCCCAGCACTATGGCACTGGAAGAGCAGGACTATTCAACTGTAGGTTCACACATTAATATATATATTTTTTTAAATTAGACAGAGTTAACACATTTGGAATAGCATACCTAGAGTAAAGGTTTATCTTATTTCTAATGATGTCGACATTATTTCTCAACTCCTAATATTGAGCTAATTACACTCACTGGAGTATCTGACATAGGGTTTGGAAAGGTACCCGCAAATAGGCTACCAGTGTGGGAAGTGCCGCTGGCTGCTAGTAAGCTTTCTTGACTGCATTTAAATCAGCTAATAGTGCTGAGCGATTAACAGTAATTCTGTTTTTTGGGGGTTATTAAATTACTAATTGACCGACATCGGTCCAATTATTTGAATTCCATTCAGATCTGTTTTTTTGTGCACCCAACATGTACCTGTCTCTAGAGAGAAATCAAATAATTCACGAAAGAAATCAAGAACTATGTGGGAAGCTGGGCTGAAGGGAGTTGTAGTTTTCATTAAGCAAATATTCACTCTAGTTAAGCACAGACACGTGGTAATTGACTACAATGATCATAATCCATTATGCCAGTTTTTTCACTTCAGAAGGGAAGAGACGAAACGAGAAGTTTCACTCTGTCAAACGGTTAAATGGGCATGATTTGGAAAGGCACACATCTGTCTATATAAAAGTCCCACAGTTGACAGTGCATGTCTGAACGAAAACCAAGTCATGAGGTCGAAGGAATTGTCTGTGGAGTTTCGAGACAGGATTGTGTGGAGGCACAGATCTGTGGAAGGGTTACAAAACCTTTCTGCAGCAAGAACACAGTGGCCTCCATCATTCTTAAATGGAAGAAGTTTGGAACCACCACGACTCTTCCTACAGCTGGCAGCCCGGCCAAACTGAGCAATCGGGGGAGAAGGGACATGGTCAGGGAGGTGACCAAGACCCAAATGGTCACTCTGACAGAGCTCCAGAGTTCCTCTGTGGAGATGGGAGAACTTTCCAAAAGGGCAACAATCTCTGCAGCACTCCATCAATGAGGCCTTTATGGTAGAGCGGCCAGACGGAAGCCACTCCTCAGTAAAAAGCTCAAGGGAGAACCAAGATTCTCTGCTCTGATGAAACCAAGATTGAACTCTTTGGCCTTAATGCCAAGCGTCATGACTGGAGGAAACCTGGCACCATCCCTCCGGTGAAGCATGGTGGCAACATCATGCTGTGGGGATGTTTTTCAGCGGCAGGGACTGGGAGACTAATCAGGATCAAGGGAAAGATGAACGGAGCAAAGTACAGAGAGATTCTTGATGAAAACCTGCTCCGAAAGCTCAGGACCTCAGACTGGGGTGAAGGTTCACCTTCCAAGAGAACAACGACCCTAAGCACACAGCCAAGGCAACACAGAAGTGGCTTCGGGAGAAATCTCTCAAAGTCCTTGAGTGGCCCAGCCAGAGCCCGGACTTGAACCCTATCGAACATCTCTGGAGAGACCTGAAAATAGCTGTGCAGTGACGCTCCCCATCCAACCTGACAGCGCTTGAGAGGATCTGCAGAGAATGGGAGAAACTCCAAAAATACAGGTGTGCCAAGCTTGTAGCTTAATACCCAAGACTCAAGGCTGTAATCAATGCCAAAGGAGCTTCAACCAAGTACTGATTAAAGGGTTTGAATACTTATGTAAATGTGATATTTTTGCTTATTTTTTATATAAATATGCGAAAATCTTTAAAATCCTGTTTTTGCTTTGTCATTATGAGGTATTGTGTATAGATTGATGAGGGCTGCACAAAAACTATTTATTCAACTTTAGAATAAGGCTGTGACGTAACAAAATGAAAAAAGTCAAGGGGTCTGAATACTTTCTGATAGCACTGTAAATGTCCATGAATATTTTATATGTTTTGACCTGTCCCCAAATTAATATAGTTGGTTCAGAATTCATTTTGATATTACAACCTGGGTGTCCTGATCTTGTCTGGTGTGGATGGACAAAATCAACATGTGCGTGATGGCAGACGTGTGCCCGGTCTAGTCAGCATGTACAGTGGCTTGCGAAAGTATTCAACCCCCTTGGCATTTTTCCTATTTTGTTGCCTTACAATCTGGAATGAAAATAGATTTTTTGGGGGGGTTGTATCATTTGAGATACACAACATGCCTACCACTTTGAAGATGCAAATTATTTTTTTATTGTGAAACAAGCTAGAAATAAGACAAAAAAACGGAAAACTTGAGCGTGCATAACTATTCACCCCCCCAAAGTCAATACTTTGTAGAGCCACCTTTTGTAGCAATTACAGCTGTAAGTCTCTTGGGGTATGTCTCGATAAGCTTGGCACATCTAGCCACTGGGATTTTTGCCCATTCTTCAAGGCAAAACTGTTCCAGTTCCTTCACGTTGGATTGGTTCTGCTGGTGTACAGCAATATTTAAGTCATACCACAGATTCTCAATTAAATTGAAGCCTGGGCTTTCACTAGGCCAGTCCAAGACATTTAAATGTTTCCCCTTAAACCACTCGAGTGTTGCTTTAGCAGTATGCATAGGGTCATTGTCCTGCTGGAAGGTGAACCTCCGTCCCAGTCTCAAATCTCTGGAAGACTGAAACAGGTTTCTCCCAAGAATTTCCCTGTATTTAGTGCCATCCATTATTCCTTCAATTCTGACCAGTTTCCCAGTCCCTACCAATGAAAAACATTCCCACAGCATGATGCTGCCACCACTATGCTTCACTGTGGGGATGGTATTCTCGGGGGGTTTGAGAGGGTGTTGTATTTGCGCCAGACATAGTGTTTTCCTTGATGGCCAAAAATATACATTTTAGTATCATCTGAACAGAGTACCTTCTTCCATATGTTTGGGGAGTCTTCCACATGCCTTTCCGCAAACACCAAACGTGTTTGCTTTTTTTTCTCTTAAGCAATGGCTTTCTTCTGGCCACTCCTCTGTAAAGCCCAGCTCTGTGAAGTGTACGGCTTAAAGTGGTCCTATGGACAGATACACCAATCTCCGCGGTGTATGATCAGAGATGCAGCCAAGAGGCCCATGATCACTCTGGATGAACTGCAGAGATCTACAGCTGAGGTGGGAGACTCTGTCCATAGGACAACAATCAGTCGTATATTGCACAAATATGGCCTTTATGGAAGAGTGGCAAGAAGAAAGCCATTTCTTAAAGATATCCATAAAAAGTGTCGTTTAAAGTTTGCCACAAGCCACCTGGGAGACACACCAAACATGTGGAAGAAGGTGCTCTGGTCAGATGAAACCAAAATTGAACTTTTTGGCAACAATGCAAAATGTTATATTTGGCATAAAAGCAACACAGCTCATCACCCTGAACACGCCATCCCCACTGTCAAACATGGTGGTGGCAGCATCATGGTTTGGGCCTGCTTTTCTTCAGCAGGGACAGGGAAGATGGTTAAAATTGATGGGAAGATGGATGGAGCCAAATACAGGACCATTCTGGAAGAAAACCTGATGGAGTCTGCAAAAGACCTGAGACCGGGACGGAGATTTGTCTTCCAACAAGACAATGATCCAAAACATAAAGCAAAATCTACAATGGAATGGTTCAAAAATAAACATATCCAGGTGTTAGAATGGCCAAGTCAAAGTCCAGACCTGAATCCAATCGAGAATCTGTGGAAAGAACTGAAAACTGCTGTTCACAAATGCTCTCCATCCAACCTCACTGAGCTCGAGCTGTTTTGCAAGGAGGAATGGGAAAAAATGTCAGTCTCTCGATGTGCAAAACTGATAGACATACCCCAAGCGACTTACAGCTGTAATCGCAGCAAAAGGTGGCGCTACAAAGTATTAACTTAAGGGGGCTGAATAATTTTTCAAGCCCAATTTTTCAGTTTTTGATTTGTTAAAAAAGTTTGAAATATCCAATAAATGTCGTTCCACTTCATGATTGTGTCCCACTTGTTGTTGATTCTTCACAAAAAAATACAGTTTTATATCTTTATGTTTGAAGCCTGAAATGTGGCAAAAGGTCGCAAAGTTCAAGGGGGCCAAATACTTTCGCAAGGCACTGTATACCCGGCTATTTGGAAAAAGCCATGGGATGGTTTTTCAATACCATCAAAACTGTGTCTGAAGTTTCTTTATAAAAACTTTAATATTTGTAGCTACTTTTTAAGTAAATACCTGCAGTCAACTTGTGCAATACATTAGGAGATAAAGACCGCGTTCTATTTTACCTGTCAAAATGTTTCATTATGAAGCTTACCGGTAGACCCCAGTCATGTGGTGTTTATTTACAAGCACACAACGACGAGAGACCGGAGCCTTGTCACTCACTGTTGTGCAGCACGTGCCAGGTTATCTACTTTCAGTATGGAATTCACAATTAAAATGTTAAGGTAAATGCACAACTGCAGTTTATTTTTTTATTTAGTAGCTAGTTAGCTAAGTGGTTATCTTCTTCCAAAATCAAGCTTTGTTTGGTAACAGCACAAAATCCCCCCATGGATCAAGAGCATTGCTATCTAATATTTGTTTTGTGTTTGCAGCAAAAAAAAAAGGTAGGTACTTGTATTTAATTATGAGCTGGAATGTCTGTCCTGAAACTACAGTAATTTAGGTCAGAGACTCTAAAAACGTTGCACTGCGCTTATTAGCATTTAGTTAGCATTCTCCATGGGATTTTACATGTACTTGTTAGCATTGCTAACCTTCAGGTTACAGAGGCTGTGGGGTTAGAAAACAGTGCCCTTTGTGTTCAGTGTGAAGGTATAACAATCAGGATACCCCCGAAGCCTAGTAGGGAGGTCAAAATAATGGAAAACTATCAACCAAATCTATTTATTTGGCAAGGAGAATGTTGATTACTTCTCCTTGCCATTATGATTCACCTGATAAGACAGCACATTTTTTGCTAACGTATGATGGGGGTCCCTGGGTCGCTGGTTTGCCTGGGAGGGGGTCCCTGGGCAGGAAAAAGATAGACAGCAACACAATTAGACCCAACCAAATAATGAGAAAACAAAAAGATTATTAATTACTTGACAAATTGGAAAGAATTAACAAAAAAACTGCGCAAACTAGAATGCTATTTGGCCCTAAACAGAGAGTACACAGTAATATATATATATATACACACACACACTGCTCAAAAAAATAATGGGAAATTATAGGCAATTAGCAAGACACCCCTAATAAAGGAGTGGTTCTGCAGGTGGTGACCACAGACCACTTCTCAGTTCCTATGCTTCCTGGCTGATGTTTTGGTCACTTTTGAATGCTGGTGGTGCTTTCACTCTAGTGGTAGCATGAGACGGAGTCTACAACCCACACAAGTGGCTCAGGTAGTGCAGCTCATCCAGGATGGCACATCAATGCGAGCTGTGGCAAGAAGGTTTGCTGTGTCTGTCAGAGTAGTGTCCAGAGCATGGAGGCGCTACCAGGAGACAGGCCAGTACATCAGGAGACATGGAGGAGGCCATAGGAGGGCAACAACCCAGCAGCAGGACAGCTACCTCCACCTTTGTGCAAGGAGGAGCAGGAGGAGCACTGCCAGAGCCCTGCAAAATGACCTCCAGCAGGCCACAAATGTGCATGTGTCTGCTCAAACGGTCAGAAACAGACTCCATGAGGGTGGTATGAGGGCCCGACGTCCACAGGTGGGGGTTGTGCTTACAGCCCAACACCGTGCAGGACGTTTGGCATTTGCCAGAGAACACCAAGATTGGCAAATTTGCCACTGGCGCCCTGTGCTCTTCACAGATGAAAGCAGGTTCACACTGAGCACGTGACAGATTTGACAGAGTCTGGAGACCTCGTGGAGAACGTTCTGCTGCCTGCAACATCCTCCAGCATGACCGGTTTGGCGGTGGGCCAGTCATGGTGTGGGGTGGCATTTCTTTGGGGGGCTGCAAAGCCCTCCATGTGCTCGCCAGAGGTAGCCTGACTGCCATTAGGTACAGAGATGAGATCCTCCGACCCCTTGTGAGACCATATGCTGGTGCGGTTGGCCCTGGGTTCCTCCTAATGCAAGACAATGCTAGACCTCATGTGGCTGGAGTGTGTCAGCAGTTCCTGCAAGAGGAAGGCATTGATGCTATGGACTGGCCCGCCCGTTCCCCAGACCTGAATCCAATTGAGCACATCTGGGACATCATGTCTTGCTCCATCCACCAACGCCACGTTGCACCATAGACTGTCCAGGAGTTTGCGGATGCTTTAGTCCAGGTCTGGGAGGAGATCCTTCAGGAGACCATCCACCACCTCATCAGGAACATGCCCGGGCGTTGTAGGGAGATTATAAAGGCACGTGGAGGACACACACACTACTGAGCCTCATTTTGACTTGTTTTAAGGACATTACATCAAAGTTGGATCAGCCTGTAGTGTGGTTTTCCACTTTCATTTTGAGTGTGACTCCAAATCCAGACCTCCATGGGTTGATACATTTGATTTCCATTGATAATTTTTGTGTGATTTTGTTGTCAGCACATTCAACTATGTAATGAAAAAAGTATTTAATAAGAATATTTCATTCATTCAGATCTAGGATGTGTTATTTTAGTGTTCCCTTTATTTTTTTGAGCAGTGTATATACACATGATATGACATTTGTAATGTCTTTATTCTTTTGGAACGGCTGAGTGTAATGTTTACTGTTAATTTGTTATTGTTTATTTCACTTTTGTGTATTATCTACTTCACTTGCTTTGGAAATGTTAACATATGTTTCCCATGCCAATAAAGCCCCTTGAATTGAAGACCCTTGTGGTAGAGGGGTGTCCTGTTAACAGCGGAGTGTGATTGCAGAGCAAAACTTCACCATTCAGACAATGAGCAGAAAAGGTCTCTCAATCTATAATCATTCTGGACATTTGAGAATGACTCAAACCAAAAATCTCAAAACAGAACTGGTATCTTTCCAACTATAGACTTCAAGTGCAAACATGAGGAATGACAGCTTGATTTCTTAGTGAGCGACTGAAAACAATTGAACTCCAAGGCTATGATTCAATCCGCAAAAGATAAACGCTTAGATTTTGTCGAAAGAATATGGGCAGGCGGGGGTTGTCGGGTGAGGAAATAAGAGATGGAGGGAGATACATATGAGTGTAGTGGATAAGAAATGA
Source organism: Oncorhynchus mykiss (assembly GCF_013265735.2). Classification (NCBI taxonomy): domain Eukaryota; kingdom Metazoa; phylum Chordata; class Actinopteri; order Salmoniformes; family Salmonidae; genus Oncorhynchus; species Oncorhynchus mykiss. Next base: position 20,836,998 of record NC_048593.1, read on the forward strand.
GAGGAAGGAGGTGGAGGAGGGGGTAGACTGGTCATAAGTGTGTGGGTACTAACAGCTCACCCCCGCCTACACATGTCCATTTTACAAACCTCAAATACCTTTGCTCTTAGTGAGGAGTGACAGCAGACTGAGACATACTGCATGACATGGCAGCATACTGAGAGAGAGCAAGAGGGAGAGAGAGATAGAGAGAGGGGGGGGGGGGGGGGGGGGGGAGAAATGGAATAAGACTTCAAATGAGGCAAGAAAGAAAGGGAAAAGGGAAACAGCAGTTGCTAGTGGAGAGGCTGGGATTACAGCATATCCTGGCTGGATCACTGGGGGAGATAATGCATCCAGCAGTGACTAAATATGTGTGGAACTCTTGACAGCTATGACAGAGTTGGTATGAGCAACAGGGATGAATTAAAACTAACCACAAACACACTGACAGAACAGGGGATACAGAGATTGGCCAAGTGGAGTTCATCACTACCTCCTTGACCTCTGAGATCAAAACATAGTGACTAGGGCCATAAGAATCCAAACAACAGTCAAGTTCCATGACGTAGAACCAAGCCACTTGAGGCGAAGTTGGAGGGAGGGAAAAGGACTCACGCTTGGGCGATTCTGTTGCGTCACCTCGCTGTCGACACCTGTGATGGGTGACAAAGAGCTTGACGCTGGATCAAGCCTAAGATCTGGAGGTCTAACCACTGTTGAAAGATCCTATCTGGATCTGATGCCTTCTGTTGACTAGTTCTCCCCCCAGCTCGACTGTGATTAGGTCAAACATTGGTACACTAGACATGAGGGTGAGTGAACCTGCCACACAGAGAAGGACAGGTGTAAAATGCTAGGCTTTATTTTGACTGCAGAAGAATTTGCCACACAAGGCTATGAGTAATGTAAACAGAAAGAAGGGTCAATTTAGGGCTAGTTAACTTATTGCAAATTCAATAAGTGGATATCCCTCCAAAGAGAGAATTGCTCATGTTTTTCCAGAAATACATTCAACTTTATTCCAAATTAGAGAGTGCTCTTTCATTTTTGGTCTGTGTGTGTGTGTGTAACCACCGCTATATGAAAATGTGCGTTTAAAAATGTATTGATCAACATCTACTTTGCTGGAAAGTGTTCCAGGACTACAGTATATTGTCTATTAAATCATTTCGTTGCGCAATCCTTAGTACATGGATTTCCTCAAATTTCATTCATCTTTGATTCAGGCTAATCTATTTAGCTCATCTTTGTTTAAAGTAAGGCCGAGTGTAGGCTTGGAAAATAATTACAATGGTACACTCTATAAGGCCGATAAGTCTTAAAACTCTATAACTCAGTTCAACTTTTCTTTGCACTCAATGTAGAAAAACAATAAACAAGATGCAAATCTTAGCAAAGAGTGAAAAGAAAAGCGTAGATTTAGATGAAACCCTCAGACAAAAGTAAAAACGAGCCCAGCCTGGAGTCAGATTTCCTTGTATTCCCTCATCCCTCTTCTTTCCTCTGCAGCAAGCCAGTGTCTGGCTTCCCTCTCCCTGATGGTCTCCCCCTCCGCTTTCCAGAGGAACGCCAGAGGCCTCACACGGAGAGATAGAGGGAGAAGATGCGCTACGTTCTCTCCCCCTTCCCAGCGCAACTAACTCCCCTACAGTGTCATCTCCTTCTCTGACCATCTTTGTCTTTCTCTAAGAATCAAACCCAAAACAACCCCCCTTATACTCCATACCAACCCCCTACTGCCGTTCCTCGAATTCTTACCTTCCAAGTAGCAGCTGGAGGAGGACGAGAGGCCTTTCTTAGATTTACACCCCACCAATTTCAGGCAAATCTCCAACATTTTCATTTGCTTTCTTTCACTTCCACTTGAAAAATGCTGTTTGTTTATCAGCTCAGTGTCCCTTATGTTTCCTTTTGCCGGCAGATCAACAGAAAAAAACTTCCCCAGGCCTGTCATGAAAAGACAAATAACAAAAGGAATTCTGCTTTTCTCCTCTCAGAATCTTTGGCTGTTGTGACCCCCTTTTCTCTCCTCTATTCCACCAAACAAAAGCGAACTCTGTGCTGCCCGCAAAGTCTACAAACTTTGTAGTCTAAGCGGCTCCATCTTTTTTTCTCTCTGGCTTGGTTAGCTCCTTTCCGGAGGAGGCAGAAGCGACCCAAAAGTGCGTCCGTTCTGGCCGAAAGCTGGCTGGACATGCGGATATGTCAGTTGAGCGGGCAGTAGGGCAGTTTGGATGGTGCCATTCTCTCTCCTGTCCCCGGTGTGTGCGTGTGTGTATGTCCGTTAGCATGAGAAGCACAGGGACTCGTGCTACAGCCTGACAACAAAGGGCCTCTTTCAGGCTCTGCTTGCGGCACTGAATGACATCAGATGGCTGGGCCCTCCCACAACACACAAGAGAGCAAGAACTACTCTACACACGCACACACACACACACCAAGAGGAACGCAAACAGAAACAGTATGCAAAAAAACACATCCAAAGGAGACAGATGAAACCTCTGTTGACAACCAAATTTGAAGTTACAACTGTGAAAGATCCAGTCAGATGTTTCTCTTTGTCCTTCTGTTGGAGAGCCACAAGACACTTTTTCAAAAAACCCTTCTCCAACACTTCAAACCCCCACCCCCACTTCTTCTCTCCCTCAGTTTCCCCCTTTCTCTTACTCAGATCTGAAATACTTACAGGTTAAAGAACAGGGTCTGGAAGCCGCCTGGCTTTTTAAAAGCACAAAAGCTTGAGCTCGGAGTAGGGAGCTATTCTGCAATCAGATAACAGAGGAAAGTACACTATTCCCCTGAGCCCCCCCCCCTAACTTTTTACACTGCTCAAATAAGGTTAAATTGCCCAGGGCTGTTTCAACTGGAGGTGAACTGCAATAATTGTGAAATCTAATATCTCAACTGATAAAAAAAACTTTAATCTAAAAAGAAACATGCAGGGCCATGTGCTTCTACGGAGTGAATGGTTGGCCGTTTCTGTGAGGAACAAAGAATCATTGGCATTAGTCAGGCACTCTTGCGACATGCCTTTCTCTATCCCCGTCTTCCCTCAGCTGTCTTTACAGTGGCCATACTGAACTCAAGGATTGGTTGTGTCATTCTTCAGCATCTTATGCCATGAAATGTTATCAACAAGAGTACTTAGAATGAATAGACTATAATACAGGTATGCCCACATGGTCTCTCCAAACCAGAACATTGACAATAAAAGGTGCAGAGTGGGTGCAAATTAAGAGTTACCGCTATAGAAAGGCAATGTTAAATATAGGTATTCTTTGGATAGATTTTTGACTTCAGTCAAGACCAGTATCCCTCAAAACCGCTGATTCACTTTCCTTGCCTTTAAGCAGACGCTACATTCAAGTGTGTGTAATACCACTTCAGCGGGTGACTCCAGACTGGCTGGAACCTTAGATTTGTCAGTCCACAGCCCAGAAGCATGCTAGCTGGCTAACACGCTCACTGAAATGTCCAATCATAAGGAAAAGGAGGACAATTGACTGAATATAGGCCAGGAGTCTGTTGCTGTAGTCAATCCCGTCTATAAAAAGGTGAGTCAGTGGTATAGAAGGTGATAACATGCCACCAAGGAAGACAATTGTAACAATGTTACTATTGTTATTGACTGTACTTTTGTTTATCCCATGTGTAACTCTGTTTTTTTGTCGCACTGCTTTGCTTTATCTTGGCCAGGTTGCAGTTGTAAATTAAAACTTGTTCTCAACTGGCCTACCTGGTTAAATAAAGGTGAAATAAAAAATAAAATAAAAAAATAGAATTCTCCAATCAAGCCATAGATAATAATTTCGGGACTGCCAGTTGAAGTCGGATGTTTACATACACTTAGGTTGGAGTCATTAAAACTCGTTTTTCAACCACTCCACAAATGTCTTGTTAACAAACTATAGTTTTGGCAAGTCGGTTAGGACATCTACTTTGTGCACGACACAAGTCATTTTTCCAACAATTGTTTACAGACAGATTATTACACTTATAACTAACTCCCTGTATCACAATTCCAGTGGGTAAGAAGTTTACATACACTAAGTTGACTGTGCCTTTAAACAGCTTGGAAAATTGCAGAAAATTATGTCATGGCTTTAGAAGCTTCTGATAGGCTAATTGACATGATTTGAGTCAATTGGAGGTGTACCTGTGGATGTATTTCAAGGCCTACCTTCAAACTCAGTGCCTCTTTGCTTGACATCATGGGAAAATCAAAAGAAATCAGCCAAGACCTCCAGGATCCAGTTGCAAAAATTGTAGACCTCCACAAGTCTGGTTCATCCTTGGGAGCAATTTCCAAAGGCCTGAAGGTACCACATTCATCTGTACAAACAATAGTATGCAAGTATAAACACCATGGGACTACGCAGCCGTCCTACCGCTCAGGAAGGAGAAGCATTCTGTCTCCTAGAGATGAAGGTACATTGGTGCGAAAAATGCAAATCAATCCCAGAACAATAGCAAAGGACCTTGTGAAGATGCTGGAGGAAACAGGTACAAAAGTATCCATATCCACAGTAAAACGAGTCCTATATCGACATAACCTGAAAGGCCGCTCAGCAAGGAAGAAGCCACTGCTCCAAAACCACCATAAAAAAAGCCAGACTACAGTTTGCAACTGCACATGTGAACAAAGATCGTACTTTTTGGAGAAATGTCCTCTGGTCTGATGAAACAAAATAAAACTGTTTTGCCATAATGACCATTGTTATGTTGAGGAAAAAGGGGGATGCTTGCAAGCCAAAGAACGCCATCCCTGAAAAAGCGTGTGCGAGCAAGGAGGCCTACAAACCTGACTCAGTTACACCAGCTCTGTCAGGAGGAATGGGCCAAAATTCACCCAACTTATTGTGGGAAGCTTGTGCAAGGCTACCCGAACTGTTTGACCCAAGTTAAACAATTTAAAGACAATGCTACCAAATACTAATTGAGTGTATGTAAACTTCTGACCCACTGGGAATGTGATGAAAGTAATAAAAGCTGAAGTAAATCATTCTTTCTACTATTATTCTGACATTTCACATTCTTAAAATTAAGTGGTGATCCTAACTGACCTAAGACAGGGAATTTTTACTAGGATTAAATGTCAGGAATTGTGAAAAACTGAGTTTAAATGTATTTGGCTAAGGTGTATGTAAACTTCCGACTTCAACTGTATGTTTACTGCCCAAAAAAGTCTAAGGCTACAGTTACACAACGCAACTTGCACAGACATTTTGTGGCTTGTAACCGAGTTGCTTCTTGATTGGTGAAAACCGTAATAAGCCTGCAATTAATCTGCAACTCGGATGCATCCAGCTGAAATATTTCGAGTTTGCAACAGCCAATCAACAGCCAATTAAAAACGAATGCTTTGTCACATGATCCATTTCAAAGGTTAGGAACTCTGGCCGAGTTGTCATGTCAACAACACAGCTGTCAGTACTGCGGGAACCATGATCAAGGTGGCCAGAAGAGACATTCCCCAAATGGGAGCTGAAGTAAATACTGGCATCAAGACTAGTAAAGGTGTTATGTGCATGGTTCTGAAGTCAATAAACGAACACTTTCAACATGAACTGCACTAGCTAAAAATTGTTGCTAGCTTGTAAACTCGTTGCTAGCTAAGGAGCAAGAGCGCTTGATCAAACAGTGATGGCTACACTGAACAAAAATATAAAAGGCAACATGTAAAGTGTTAGTCCCATGACTTCCCAGAAATGTCACATATGCACAAAAAAGCTTACTTCTCTCAAATTTGGTGCACAAATTTGTTTATATCCCTGTTAGTGAGCATTTCTCCTTTGCCAAAATAATCCATCCACCTGACAGGAGTGGCAAATCAAGAGACTGATTAAACAGCATGCTCATTACACAGGTGCACCTTGTGCTGGGGACAATAAAAGGCCACTGAAATGAGCAGTTTTGTCACACACAATGCCACAGATGTCTCAAGTTGAAGGAGTGTGCAATTCGCATGCTGACTGCAGGAATGTCCACCAAAGCTGTTGCCAGACATTTTATTTTAATTTCTCTATTGTAAGCCACCTCCAATGTCATTTTAGAGAATTTGGCAGTACATTAAACCGGCCTCACAACCTCAGAGCATGTATAACCATGCCAGCCCAGGAACTCCATATTCTCTTCTTCACCGTTGGGATCATCCAAGACCAGCCACCCAGACAGCTGATGAAACTGCGGATTTGTACAACTAAAGAATTTCTGCACAAACTGTCAGTGGAAGCTCATCTGCATGCTTGTCGTCAATAATTGCACTTTATCGATGGGAATTTGAATGCATAGAAATACCGTGCCGAGATCCTGAGGCCCATTGTCATGCCATTCATCCACCGCCATTACCTCATGTTTCAGCATGATAATGCACAGCCCCACGTCACAAGGATCTGTACACATTTCCTGGAAGCTGAAAATGTCCCAGTTCTTCCATGGCCGGCATACTCACCAGACATGCCACCCATTGAGCATGTCTGGGATGCTCTGGATCTGCGCGTGTTCCAGTTCCCACCAATATCCAGCAACATCGCACAGCCATTGAAGGGGAGTGGGACAACATTCCCCAGGCCACAATCAAGAGCCTGATCAACTCGGGCTACTTAAAAACTGTGCTATTTTGTTTGTTTTTCCCGAATTGTTTGTAACTTATTTAGTACATAAAGTTGCTGCTACCGTCTCTTACGGTTTATGGACATCAGAACAGCGTTTACTCACCTCGAACTGGACAAATACTTATTCTTTAATGAATCCACCGCGCAAGGTATACTGCTTTCCGGAGACCAGGCACAAATCCCCGTCATTCGCAGGAAGAAAAGGCAGAAATACAGAGGGAGAAGGTCGGGGTGCCTTGTGAGGATTCTGAGGCGAGTGAGTAAATCTCCTCTACCATCAGTTCTATTGGCCAACGTGCAATCACTGGAAAACAAAGACCACACTATCTAGCAAGAGAGTTCTCATCTATATTATTCATAGCGGTCTATTTATCACCACAAACAGATGCTGGCACTAAGACTGCACTCAACGAGCTGTATAAGGCCATAAGCAAACAAGAAAATCCTCATCCAGAAGTTGCACTCCTAGTAGCCGGGGACTTTAATGCAGGCAAACTTAAATCAGTTTAACCTAACTTCCACCAGCATGTCACATGTGCAACCCCCTTTACTCCACACACAGAGAAGCATACAAAGCTCTTCCTCCATTTGGCAAGTCTGACCATAATGCTATCCTCCTGATTTCCGCTTACACGCAAAAACTAAAGCAGGAAGTACCAGTGACTAGCTCAATCCGCAAACTGAATCCTACTACACCGGGTCTGACACTCGTCGAATGTGGCAGAGCTTGCAAACTATTATGGACCACAAAGGGAAGACCAGCCACAAGCTCAGTGACACAAGCCTACCAGACAAGCTAAATGCCTTTTATGATCTCTTCGAGGCAAGCAACACTGAGGCATGCATGAGAGCACCAGCTGTTCTGGACAACTGTGTGATCACACTCTCCGTAGCCGATGTGAGCAAGACATTTAAACAGGTCAACATTCATAAGGCCACAGGGCCACACGGATTACCAGGATGTGTACTCCGAGCATGTGCTGACCAACTGGTAAGTATCTTCACTGACACTTTCAACCTCTCTCTGACAGAGTCTGTAATATCTACATGTTTCAAGCAGACCACCATAGTCCCTTTGCCCAAGAATGCGAAGGTAACCTGCCAAAATGACTACCGCCCCGTAGCATTCGGTAGCCATGAAGTGCTTTGAAAGGCTGGTCATGGCTCACAACACCATCATCCCAGAAACCCTAGACCCACTCCAATTCGTATACCGCCCGAACAGATGACGTAATCGCACTCCACACTGCCCTTTACCGCCTGGACAAAAGGAACACCTATGTGAGAATGCTTTTCATTGACTACAGCTCAGCGTTCCAACATCATAGTGCCAACAAAGCTCATCACTAAGTTTAGGACCCTGAAACTAAACACCTCCCTCTGCAACTGGATCCTGGACTTCCCACCCTCAGGAGGTAAGGTTATATTTTATTTATTTAACATTTATTTTACCAGTTAAGTTGACTGAGAACACATTCTCATTTACAGCAACAACCAGGGGAATAGTTACAGGGGAGATGAGGGGGGGGGGGGGGGGGGGGGGTGATTGAGCCAATTGTAAGCTGGGGATGATTAGGTGACCGGGAAGCGTAGGCAACAACAAATCTGACATATTGATCCTCAACATTAGGGCCCCTTAGGTGTACGTACTTAGTCCCCTCCTGTACTCCCTGTACACCCACAATTGTGTGGCCAAGCACAACTCCAACACCATCATTAAGTTTATCGATGATGCAACAGTGGTAGGCCTGATCACTGACAAAAATGAGACAGCCTATAGGGAGATCAGAGAGCTGGCACTGTGGTGCCAGAACAACAACCTATCCCTCAATGTGAGCAAGAAAAAGGAGATGATTGTGGACTACAGGAAAAGGAGGGCCGAAGAGGCCCCCACTAACATCGATGAGACTGTAGTGGAGCGGGGTCGAGAGTTAAGTTCCTTGGTGTGAACATCACCAACACCCTTTCCCCCTCAGGAGACTGAAAATCTGTGGCATGGGTCCCCAGATCCTCAAAAAGTTATACAGCTGCACCATCAAGAGCATCCTGACCGGTTGCATCACCACCTGGTATGGCAACTGCTCGACATCCAACCGCAAGGTGCTACACAGAGGGTAGTGCGTACAGGCCAATACATCACTGGGGCCAAGCTTCCTGCCATCCAGGACATATATACTAGGCAGTGTCAGAGGAAGGCCCAAAAATTGTCAAAGACCCAAGTCATAGACTGCACTGTCTGCTACTGCACGGCAAACGGGACCGGAGCGCCAAGTCTAGGTCCAAAAGGCTCCTTAAAAGCTTCTACCCCCAAATACAATAACGAAACAGTTGGATAAACAAATAATGTAAAGCATCAGATGACATGTGCTGAGTTTAGAATTCTCAAACAATGTGACAGAAGCAGCTTCAATTTGATTGTCAATTTTAAAATTGCATTTAACTTCTTTGGGATTGGGGGCGGTATTTTGACGTCCGGATGAAAAGCGTGCCCAAAGTAATCTGCCTGCTACTCAGGCCCAGAAGCTAGGATATGCATATAATTGGTAGATCTGGATAGAAAACACACTTATAAAACTGTTAAAATAATATCTGTGAGTGTAACAGAACTGAAATGGCAGGCGAAACACGAGGACAAACCATCCCCCCCCCCCCCCAAATGTTTTATCCTACCACTGATTTCAATGGCTGGCACTTTTATAATATGGCAAAATCGTGCTCGATTGCAGTTTCTAGGGCTTCCACTAGATGTCAACAGTCTTTAGAAAGAGTTTCAGGCTGGTTTTTGGAGAAATGAGCCAGAAATTGTAGTTTTTCTAGGTGGCTCCCATTTTGGCTGTAGTGTTTCCAAGCGTGTTAATGAGAGCGCGTTCTTTGGTATTTTTCTCCGGTAAAGACAATAACGATTCTCCGTCATAAATGTTATAGTTATTTACATATTAGGGTACCTAAGGTTTCATTATAAACGTTGATTGACTTGTTTGGATAAGTTTATTGGTAACGTTTGAGATTAATTTTGTATGCATTTTGAAGGAGGGAAACCGAGTGGATTATTGACTGAAGCACGCCAGCTAAACTGAGTTTTTATGGATATAAAAAGGACATTATTGAACAAAAGGACCATTTGTAATGTAACTGTGACCTTTTGGAGTGCCAACAGAACAAGATCTTCAAAGGTAAGTCATATATTATATCGTTATTTCTGACTTTCGCAACTCCCTGGTTGAAAATTATTTGTTATGCATTTGTGCGCTGGGCGCTGTCCTCAGATAATTGCATGGTTTGCTTTCGCCGTAAAGCTTTTTCGAAATCTGATACAGCGGCTGGATTAACAACAAGTTCAGCTTTATTTTTGATGTATTGCACTTGTGATTTCATGAAAGTTTAATATTTATAGTAATTTAATTTGAATTTGGTGCTCTGCAATTTCACCGGAAGTTTTCGAAATGGGACGCTAGCGTCCCTCTGAGCCGCAGGAATTTTTAAGTAGCGTCATCTAACAGCAAAGTTGCTTGACATGTCAGTTGCAACTGCAATTAAAATTGTGTGGAAGTTGCGTCATGTAACTGCAGCCTAACATTCTATGGAGGTCCTCAGATCGGATGGAAATCCATACTTAAAACTCTTGAACATTAAAAAAAAGCACCCACCAGAGGACAATGCCGCCCCTATTTGGATGTAACTCCTGCCCTAGAGCGGAAACGCTCGTTTAGGTTCCAGGAAGGTACCAGTTTCGTGATACTCGTTAGTGTCATACCAAGGAAACAAAACACGAAGCGGATTTATCTTCTTTAGGAAAACAGCCCTAATGGTTGTTAAACATCCTTATGTTGTCATCTAGTGTCACATGTATTATTTTCTAAGCTATAGCACACTCTTACATACAGCTAGTTTTTAAATGACCAAAGAGTTTAGTCTGCTTCGTGTTTTCATGTTTGCCATGGAAAACAATTTGCGCTATAGTGGTATCGTCATAGCCCTACTACTTACACATATTCACAAATTGGGGATGGGAAAGAACATTGCGATGATTTCCACATGGAGTGGAGAAACACATGGGCAACTGGCAGCTGTCATTGTAGCTAGCAGCATACTAACCTTATCTAGTTAGCTGATGTTCTGTTTCTGTTTGTTTTTGATTTTTTACTACACTGTATTCAAAAGATTAGCCAGCTGGCTTGGCTGGTTCTGGATTGGTCATAAGCATTTAGGGAAAACTTTGCCACAGATGGAAACCAGCATCTTTGACTTTGCCATCTACTGTTATCGCCAAAGAGTTGGCATCTTCCATAAGAGACATCTGTTTTTCTACGTTGTAATGGACACGGTGCAACCTTTTTTCAGGTGGGGCTGCTGGCAGGCTTTGGTACAGCAAAGCCAAATATGGTTCTCATAGGGTAAGTGAAATGATAGGCTACAAATGACTTTGCTCATCATGATTCACACCGCAAATGAGACTTAACAACACCCTGAGCACATCAAACATGAAAGACCAATACAAATATAAGAGCACAACAAAATAGATAAACAAGTTCCTTGAATTTTCTTCGCAGGTGCCTGTTCATTATAAGACAGACACTTGTGGTTTCTAGCTGCACCAATCAAAGCAGTGAAGCAAGACTAGTGGTCAAAACCTTTCAGAGCAGGGTTGCAAAAAACAACATATCATGCAATTATTAATTATAAAATGGTCAGATGTATACTTTTTTTTAAATATAGACTAGCTCCAAAATAAGTGAATATTTACAAATGATCCAATGGATTATTTAAATGTTCTGGTAAAAAATGGCAGTGCATCAAGGCATCTATAGGGCATAGGTTCTCAAAACGAGTTCCGCTATTGAATATTACCAACAGATTAAACAACCTTTGGCCAAGGGATCCATGGAATACGTTTGAAGTGTGTAACACAATGTCATATTATTCATCTACAATTTGTTCTTAACCCTGGGCAACATTGGCCTGGGAGACTCACAGGGATATTGGTATCCACAGTACTTCCACTTTTAACTCATTACTATTTGTATTTTTTTGTTCATTTACATAAACCCATTGTAAGTTAAGCTTTAAAACTGCAAAGTTCTCTCTCTGCCTCATTGCAAAATTGCAGGATATTAGCTTTAAGGCTGCAACAACCAAAAACTTCTGCTCCATGACAAAATGTGGAAAAATTACAGGAAATTAACTTGAAACCTGCTAAATGTTCTCCAATGCCAAGAGATGGGCCTTGAAAATGTTCCTTCCCAGGTCTGTCCGGGCCAAGCACTGCCAAAGTCATAGTAAAACCTGCTGCATGCTATTTTTACATCCCTCAATGTTGTATTCTGATTATGAGTGGATTCCTGATGAATTTGCTATCACAAGAGAGGTCACAGCTCCAAAAGGTTTGAGAACCCCTGCTATAGGGCATCCTGACACATCGTGTGAGACTTAGAAATGACCAAAGTTTCCAGAGCATCCAGTCACATGCCACCAGGCCATACATCCTCTCAGCCTGGCATGGCAAACGTGTCATCTCGCCAGCACACAAATCAAACAGAAACGCACCTGCTTCCTCAATCTCCCCAAAACTCCATTAACTCACCGCAGTCACAGAGCGGAGGGGATGAGGAGAGATGGAGAGGCTGTAAAAAAAAAAAACAAGGGGGAAAAAGGTTGCAGATGGAGAAACATGAAGCGCATTGTTTGGCCATGAGCTCAAATGAGAATGAATCCATTGCGTTTTATATAATCCGTCTCTCTGTGTGTTAACAGTTAGCCGACATACACAGGATGATTTTCGGGACTTTTCCTATTTTGCCACGTTCATTTCTCCCCTTTTCCAACCCCTCCAGCACAGGAGAGATGGGGACGAAACAAAGCAACGCGAAGGAAACTCCTTTCAGACAACATTTTAGTATTGACAAAAACCCTTGCAGAGCTTTGTGATTACATGGGACAAGGAAATTATTCAGACCATAGTTGTCGCTTTGACTGTAATTTGACACTTGCCCCTCGTGTGTCACCTAGGAATGCATTTGAGGAAAATTATTAAAACCCGCAATTGGTAATTACAGCTGCTATGACCATTGACTAACATGGACGATATCTGGTACGAAGGACCATGAAAGACCATAAAAAGGAGTAAAAGGCCACCTCGGATGGGTAGTAGAGTGGTGATACTGTAGGTAGACATTACTAATAAACTGAAGAGGAAGTAATGATGTTTCCAACACAACAGACACACCGGTATGGCCAGGCAATAAAGATCTACAGTGCCTTCAGAAAGTATTCATACCCCTTGACTTATTCCACATTAAAAAGTTACAGC